>NW_019641704.1:381181-443739 GCF_000599845.2 Trichogramma pretiosum | reverse complement strand
TATGAAGAAAGTAATCAAATGTACCACACATGCCCCACCTTCCCCTACATCCAGCAGAAAGTTTTTGTTTACATAAGGCTATAACGTGTGCAGTAACCCAGCCACTTGCAGCGCGTGGCTTTAGACATATCTTCTGTCTCCCTCAGTTTCAAGCACAAACCCGAATCAAATTTCAATAACAGTCTACTAACTGCTTCTTGATTTTGCAGTGGCTAAAAATTACATTTTTTGAATGTAATTAAAGTATATGTACAATTCAATTATATATTTGCAACTCGACATAGTGTTTCATAATAAAGCTATAAAGAAGTTTCAATAGCTATTTGTAAAAAATATGACAATTGTATACAATAGCAGGGAAAATCAAGAAATACAGCAGTACATACGTAAATTGACATACATATATGTCACTGTACTTTATGTTAGCGTATCAGACTGACAATAAAAAAATTTTTTTTTAAAAGGAGAAAACGACTTTTCCATTGAATTTAATGTTAATCAATATTCGTCTTGTGGCACGGGTTTCTTTTCCCTTCATATTAATTGAAATTTTGCAGAGATTATTTTTTTTGGGGTTTGAAAACGATGAGGTGGAGTCCCGACGATTTGAAAAAAATTGTTTTTACTGTCAGTTTAATGTGTATATGACTGTATCATATACTTTATTGTATGTTGTATTTAATAAACAAGATTAGTGATAATTGATACATTTTGAGTGGTTTTATTTCCAATTTTAGTTCCAGTAATGAATGTTCAAATTCTAATGTTAGATTTTGCATATTTGTGTTAAAAGTTGATTGGGACATAATCAACTTTACCATAGTCTCCACATAAAACCAATAGTAACGTATATTAGCATTTTAGTACAACTTATAAAATGTAGTATTGAACTTTTGGCGCATTTGGCTTTGTGTGGATGTCTGAAATAATTTAACATTGTCCTTATGGGTCCAATATGTTGAAAATTTATATTGAATTGCTGATTTTCTATGGCTCAAAGAGTTTTTGCACTCTCAGTGATATAAGAGTATTATTATTACTGTTCGAGAAATCTCCCGAAAAATGGTGATCACCTGCCGCGGGCACGCTCGAACGAGGGGATTAATATAACCTTGCTTTTCGTCCTGCTCCGAATGCTCAGTCTCGTGCTCCGTTCAAGTTGACTTCTCGGTGCTCTCAGCTGGATTGCTCAAACGCGAATCAAGGAGAATCAATATAATTTCTTGAACTCTTGTACTTCCCAATTAAATTCATTCAAGTCTATGTCTCTCTTGTGAAGTATTAATTAAATACTAGTGTGCTACGACTTCTCATTGCAAAGCTCAATAAAATTCAACCAAATGAACAATTCAATCAATGTTTTTCTAATAGTGGTGAAATGTGAAAATGAAGAAAATTGTGAAAACCAAAATCTTTCGCATTCAAGCAGTCATTGTGAGACCTACCCATGCAACTATCCTTTTAATTGTTAATTGTAATAACAGATTCTCAATCAATTACATATATTGGGGTATTTTTGTTTTTCCAACTCTTGGGCAGTTACATTACATCTCAAAATTGTTCGGTGTCGTAGCTTTCCATGTGAACCCTTTGAGCAGATGAGCCGACATTTTCAGAGGATGTTCTATATAAGAATGGCTACAAACGCAAGCACTTTCATAGGTATTGAACCAAATTTGTACTTTTTTCTTTCTTAGCATAATCTGTCATTTTATCATATTATATTAATAAATAAAAATGAATATATGGCTGTCGAATTGTGTATAATTTAAGGAATTCATACACGAATTCACCCTTCATCGGCATTTTTGTGATATAAATCACAGTTTAATGTTAATCTACATTTTCAAAATAAAATTGACATCTTCGAGCCCTGAAAAAGGTGAAAAAAGTTGCAGAATAGGCCTTTGCATCTAAAAATAGCTTATTTTTGCTATTTTAGCTTTTCGGCAACGTGTGCAAGGTTCATATCAGAGTTTTCGAGGTAGGGACTTCTGATAAGGATCAAAATTTTCAGAAAAGTATCCTTTATGGGCTGAGTTTTCTGGAATTTTGATTTAAACATGTATATCAGTTTTATTATTCAATATGTGCTCAAAAACATAGATAAATTTTTTTATTTTTTGTTTTTTTTTACATCTGTTGGCGTAAAAACTTTTTTTATAACTCTAATTAAAATTTGACAAAACTCAGCCCATAAAGGATATTTTTCTGAAGATCTTAATCCCTACCAGGGATTCCTACCTCAAAAACTTTGATCTGATCTACATAAAATGTAGATTGACATTAAACTGTCATATATATATATATTACAAAAATGCCAAATATGAGTGAATTGGTATATGATTCCCCTTAATTAAAACATCTGAAAGTGCTTGCGTTTGTTACAAGACAGCTTCTGAACAAAATGACACCACTCTTATTATGATTGGCTCATCGGTTCTTGTTACAATCAGTCGGAAATCATATGAAGCTATGCCTGTTAAAGGGCATCGACGACAGATGGCGGAGAGGCGCTGAGACACGTGAGTGATGCAGGTTGACTCTCGACAGAACAGCACGAGCCTTTATAACGTGTACACTGCCTGCCATCTCATTCTTCTTTGTAACTCATATTCAATAAAGACATTATATTAAAACTTAAACAAACGTGTTAAATTTTATACCGAACATAACATATCGCTGCGGTCGTGACAGTTGTGTAAGTGAAAATAAAACATTTATATAATTGTTATAGTGAAAAAAAAAAAAAAAATAAAATGACATAAAGACATTACATAGCAATGACTTCGGCATCGGATATCAAAAAAAATATACTAGATATTAAAATTCCGTGAAAAGCTCTTGTTTATTGAACAATGTTTTTCAATATTTATATTGGCTACAGTAAACAAAATGGCAGCTTGGCAGCATTTTCCCGGCGACATCTTTTTTTTTAAGTGTTTAGGGGGCGGTAGCGTTTTACGTGTAATTTTAAAGTTATGAACATGAGACACAAAAATTTCGAAAATGTACATGAACAGCAACAGAAGTACCTGGGCTTTTATTTTTTAATCGACTTTTTACAAAATGGCGTCATTTTGAACAAAAAATATGAAAAAACACTAAAAATTCACATAAAAATTGTTAAGAACTTGAAAAAATTAATATTTTACAAAACCCCCAGGTCCTTCTGTAGAGAAAGCAGTCAAGAATAGACAGTTAAAATTCCAAGTCGATCGGATGAAAATTGTTCGAGAAATCTTACCACCCTATTTTGAAAAAGTGAATTTGAGAAAAAGGCATTTAAAGTTTTGAGTAGTAGAAAGGACAGATAAAACACAATATCTTTAGTATGCAATTTCTGCACCGCACAATTGGCCTTTTAGATTGAAGTCCTTATTCTGTAGATTCTTTTTGGCACTTCTTAACATTATCTTACTATTCTATACACTACTATACACTATAGTACAGTACAGCAATACGCGGTGTGAACGCCTGAGCGACGCGCGCATGGATGATGAGGCCCGCCCTACATCCAAAATTTGGGCACTTAGAGAGTAGATCCACATTTGAAATTTTCACACGATATTTTCGAGATGTTAAGGGACTTTTTAAGCAAAAAAAAAATTCAAGTTTTGATTTTCAAAAAATTCCAGGGTGATTTACCGCCTTAAAACCACCAGAGCCGTTAACAGAATTGACAACGGAAGGCTACACGAAATGGAAGCAACGATTCGAACTCTACAGAATTGCAACGGTTACGGATAAACTAGCTGAAACAATACAAGTAGCCCTGTTAATTCACTGCATGGGTGATCAATGTCTGGATATTTATAATTTTTTTCGAATCAAAGAGGAAGAAAAGATATATGATATTGTGGCAGAAAAATTCGACGATTACTCTGTTCCTAAAAAAATGAAAGTGTATATTCTCATTTATTTTTCACTCGAAATCAACGCGATGATTAAACATTTGATGCATATGTAACAGAGCTTCGAAAACTGAGCCAAGATTAAAACTTTTCAACACTGCAAGATCGAATGATTTGAGATAGAATAGTTGCTGCCATTTCAGATAGAGTGCTGAAAAATCGCTTGTTGAAGGAAAGCGATCTAGACCCGGATAAAACAATAAAAATTGTCAAAGCAGCTGAATTGGTAGAAGAACAAATCAAAAAATTTGAAGAAAATGCTGAAGTATCCGTTGTGCAGAGAGGCCGAAATTCCTGGAAAAAGCAAGTTAAAAGACAAACGAACGGCAACAAGCATGCGAGTTCTTTGAGTTACTACCGTCGACAACAGGGGGCGTCGAGCAGCAACGGCACACCGCAAAGTGACAATGTATCTGTCAAAAACTTCGGCGGAGGAAAACACATCTGCAAAAGATGCAGCTACACACATGATTGGCATAAATTTTCACACTTAGCTAAATTTGGTTGAGCTGATGTACCTGAACATGGTTTTTGGTGCATATGGCTTCCCATATAAGAATTTGTCCGGGAAACTCATATAGAAAATCATGCAGAACTTCATACAAGTATCACATGGATTTTTTGATAATTACACATATGGGTGACCATAAAATTTTTTTTTATAGAGCAGCAGCTCAGCTGCTTGTAAGTTCAGAGTGTGTACATGCATCAACAATCATTATGTTCGAGAAAAAAAAAGAATCTTCGATCTTTAATTATTAGACAAGATATGAATTGGTAAGAATAATTTTATGTACTTTACTTGCATTTATTTGCGTTAGAAATTTACGTACAACTCAATATATTTCAATGGTTTCAATCATTTTACTTCAATTGTAATTTAGATATGAACTCTAGCCACGCGCTGAAAGCACAAAAAATTAATATTACTCAATAAAGAGAGAATAGATATAAAACCAGAAAAATGATTATTCTAAACAGTATTAAATGCCCATCTTATAATCGTGAAATATCTTTATATATAATGTATATAATAAACACATAATGTATATAATAAACATATAATGTATAATATATCATGAAATAAATTGAAACAATCAAACTTTAGTTTTCTGCAAAGCTCGATTTTTTTAAGTTTGACACCCATTCTGCATGTTTTAAACTTAATTTTGTACTAATATTGATTCTTAAGATCTTAAAATTGTTGTTATACTTTTTCTTCCAACTGAAGCAAGTTCAAGTGAAGCAGAATTTAGAAAAAAAAGATTATTAACATATTTTGCTGGTTGAACTGCAAAAAATTAAAAAAAAAAATTTTTTTTTCAACGCTTATTGCTTTATTTCAAGACTGGTAATTAAATATGTCTTTCAATTATAAAACAGGCTTAACTCGAGTGTAAGAGAGCATTATAATAGCGTTTTGGAGGGTTAATTTTTTCCAATTATTTTTTTCCAAATTATTTTTTCAATTTATTTCTTTCGACGCTTGAATATTGACCAAAAATTTAATTCACAGTTTTTAAGATTTCAGGGAATAAAGTTGTTAAAATATAGCAGTCAAAATCCAACGTCGGAGTACTTTGGAAGCATAGTTTATTGCAAATAGGTCCTTGAGTAATTTAAGTAATCAGAGGTATCAAAATCGCATTTTCTGATGTGCAATGACTTGTTAAAACATATTTTTACACTGAAAATGAAAAATGTGTAAATTAACATCAAATTCTCATGATTTTTAATTTACAGAATTTGACACTGGGATTTCCCCTTAATTCACATGATCATTCAATAAACTCTATTATATATTTTATTTGAATGAGTTACTCTTCGCTCACTGGCCGTCTTAGCCTACAATACTACGAACAAGTAGCCATACGGTCTCCGTGGTGCAGCTCATTCCAATGAGCTAGTGCTCAGATACATTACGTGCGCCACCTTCTATATGCGAATTTGCAGATTTGTATTAAATTCAATTATGTAGTAGTTTCATAATAGTTATATAATTCAAATCTTGTTAATGAAGTAACGAAAACAATGATTAGATCAATTAAAAATTCATATCAGCAGAAAAAATGATTAAACATTTTATTGATAATTTATAATTCACTTTGCGCTTATATTTTTGTCAAGTTTTAAATTCTTAATATATTCTATTGTAATTTTACAAACATATAGCCACGTATAAAAAATCTAGACAATCCGATTGTATTATTATCATGCAAGTATTGTTATCTTTATGATGCGTAAATAAATTAATGGCAGTCTTTTTCATTCCAAGTATTTTAAACATTGAACAACTTTTAATTTCCACTCTAACAAAGTTCATAGTCTGTAGTTCATAATGAAATGTATTGTTTGAACTATGAAGTATTTTAAAATAAAATGATTGAATATCAATGTTTTTTATAGCACTCTGACCTAATAATCGCAACTTTATCGCCACTTTTAAGATCTTGTGCTATAAAATATTATATGTAACTTGATTCGATACGTTTTTTCTTGCAAAACTCGTAACAACATTCGCCTTTGACTCGTGCTATAACTTCTTGTTTTGCAAAAAAATCACATACTCATCCGTTGCATGAAGTAATATTAACTTTTAATAATGGCACACTATAAAAATTTAGCTTAAATTGATTTTTCAATTTTCATTGTCTTCTATATATGAGTAATTTAACTTATGAAAATAATTATTTGGTAAGGATAAAAATACATTGATATTTTTAATATTTCTCACAACTAGGTTGATAGTCAACTAATAATGATATTGAAGAGTATTTTCAGGAATGATTAAGTAAATGCTAAAATTAAATAAAGTTCGAAACATTTCTGTTTTAATACTATCAAACTAAAAATCCTTGTGTATTTGCTGCAAATTGAGTTCTCAATGCTGTAATGCTATTCATAATTTTTTTTTGATGCCCGACAAGTGTAATTCCAAGCGCTGTTAATTCTTGTACACTTATTCTTGCCACTGATTCTAAACTCATTATTCCTGCTTGTTCAAAACTATCGGCATAACGAGTCATTTTTAAAGATTCAAGCCATTCAGAAACTGATTGCATCTGCGTTAAATCTACAGCATCAGTTGATAGAGGATTAACAGTCCTGTAAACATTTTAATAGTTATAAAAATGATAAAAATGGAAATGGTAATCGTGGAACATTACAAAATTGTATTCATGATTCTTGGTCTAAAACAATTATAAAACACCAGATGAATGAGAATATGTTACGAACATAAGGTGTTTTGAATATTTGGTTAAGATAAAGTTTTATCACGTTCTGTTTAATTATATAACAAAAGTGTTAAGGGGACACACCTGTGTTTATGTCTATAAATGCAATAACATGAAAATTAAGGATTAATATTAAAATTTTTGGTTTTTTATGTTAAAATATGTTTTTACAGGTCCTTTTACAACAAAAAATATGTCTGTAGTTCCTTTTACTATTAAAATTCATCCAGGATTCATATATTTTGAATTGTATTTATTAAGTCCTTGACCGCATGATTTTGAGAAAAACAATTATTCAATTGAATCCCTTTAGGTCTCAAAAGTTTTGTAATTAAATTCTTTTCCACTTAAGAGTATAGCAGATTTTTTATTTAGTTATTTTTTTAATCTACTCATCTCCAAATATAGCAATAAGCGTTATTAAAATAGCTATTTTTGTCATTTTCTCTGTACTTTTATATGAATAAAAATTTCCAAGCCTTTTCTTGAAATTCTGCTACACTTAAGTGGAAAAGAATTTAATTACAAAACTTTTGAGACCTAAAGGGATCCAATTGAATAATTGTTGTTCTCAAAATCATGCGGTCAAGGACTTAAAAAATACAATTCAAAATATATGAATCCTGGATGAATTTTAATAATAAAAGGAACTACAGACATATTTTTTGTTGTAAAAGGACCTGTAAAAACATATTTTAACATCAGAAACAAAAAATTTTAATATTAATCCTTAATTTTCATGTTTTTGCATTTATAGGCATAAACTTAGGTGCGTCCCCTTAAGCTAATAGTCAAAAAATTCAGTCTTTTGAACGATAAAATAAATAAACCTGAAATAGATTTTTTAACACTGCGTCCGCGAAACACGGGTTTTCTAACGTTAAATCGTCAGAAACCCCTAGTTTCTTGCAAGCAGGGTTAAAAAATATCGTTTGCAACTAGTCCGCGAGGAAGTTGACTCACCCAGGAGTCTTTGCACCTTCGCTGCGCTCGGGTGAAAAATACTCCTGGATCAGTGAAATGCTTTACACGCTTGTTACAAAATATACTATAAGGATGTACCTATATATAAGGGGGTCTGCTTGTACAGTCAAATACAGGATTGCGCATACTATTTCATGCGAGCATTTTAGCTTTGACTGTACACACACTCCCACACGCTGTATATGGGCACACTCACTAGCACAATCAGTAACTTTAGGTATACAGTAGTTCGGCTGTAAGGTAAATAAAAACTTGTTCACATTAAATGAAATTATCTTGGAAACGGTTCGGTAAATCGATTTAAAATTAATAAAAATTCTATTTTATATGATATTAAACTCAAGTCTAGTTTTTTGTGCAATTCCAAAGAACAGATTGAAGAAAATTAAAGTAATGTACACTTTTGGCTGCCATTCGCTATGCGGTACATTAGACTGGTCCTTATTTTCCAAGATGTTCCGATTTTTCAAAAGAAAACATGAAACTTATTTAACTCATGTATAATGTTACTTCGGTAGTTAATTGAGTAGAGGCAAAGGAGAAATCAATGATGAAATTGTGAATTAAATAGTGAAAGGTTTGTGAGCAAATAGAACAAATCGTGACTAATTTTACGGAATAATTCACCTACTAAATGCATCCCAGGTGAAAATAGTATGTAAGATCTGACTCCAGATCTGGCATCAGATCTGGTATAAGATCTGACAAATATACACCAGATCTGACATCAGATCTGATACCAGATCTTGTATTCGATAATCGACATCAGAACTTATATCAGATCTGACATCAGATCTAATGTCAGATCTGAAGTGACTGTAATGCCATCAATTATTTAAACAATAAGTTTATTAATAATTAAAATTTTATAATAAATCTTAATAATAAAAGTTGTTGAATCAATTTAAATTCACATTGTCAGAAACCTAAATATTGTAGGAATTTTTCTTAAAGGTATTATCGATGTGATTATTAAAATATAACTAAATTTGTTATAAAGTTTTAATTATTAATAAAGTTATTGTTTAATTAATTAAAGGCAATACAGTCACTTCAGATCTGACATCAGATCTGATGTCAGATCTGATATAAGTTCTGATGTCGATTATCGAATACAAGATCTGGTATCAGATCTGGCGTACATTTATCAGATCTTATACCAGATCTGATGCCAGATCTGGAGTCAGATCTGATGCCAGATCTGGAGTCAGATCTGACATACTATTTTCACCTGGGATCAACGGGTGTCTGCGTAAAAACGCGCTTTGCGACGAACGACTTCAAGCAGTTCGGCGACCGAAGATCGCCAGATCAGCATAATTCAAACCGCTTGTGATACCTGCCACGCAAAGCAGATAAGATGAGGCGCGGCTCGGCAACGAATGCTCGTAAGGCGTTGAGCAACGCGGGATCGCTGCGTCGGCGGATTGTGACCGCTCAACGGTCCCACTTAACAGTAAAAATGGTGAAACGGTTCGCTATAATGTCTATCGAATACATATTCGGTAAATCGTATGAATAATTTATTTTAAAGTAGTTAATATTACAGAATTACACATGGCGAGCATCAATATGACTCTTGAATACCACAAAGTAATAAAATAATTTTGACAATTCTTGACTCGATGACGATCAATTTTACGAAAACTTAATTTTAAACAATAAAGGGCTTAAACTAGATCGATAAAAATTTTTTAGATTTTGTGATATCGGCATTTTTTCGAAAATTCAAAAAATAACTCTAAAAATTCTGAAAAGATGTAATAAAAAGAAAGTTTCTACTGTTTTAATTTTAATGGCTTTTTTTAAATTTCAGATCAAAACACCAATTTGTCCCCTTAAGATACTCGATGTTTTACAAATAGTAAAGATTTTTGGATTGAAGATCATCACTTCAACAACAAAACGTAATATAACTTGCATTTAAAAAATGTAACAAAATTGTGTATATTAATTACCTGTTTTGTGCAATTTTTCTCAAAGAATCAGGATTTCTGATTAATTTATCAAGAGTTTGCGCAAGGTTTGAAAAAGATGGCCTATGAGTTCTTTCCTTTTGCCAACAATCAAGCATCAATTGATAAATAGCTTCTGGACAATCCATTGGTGCCGGTAATCTATATCCTTTTTCGATTGATTTAATAACATCTTGATTAGACCAGTTCCAATAAGGCCGTTCACCATAAGACATGACTTCCCAGCAAACAATTCCCATGCTCCATACGTCAGAAGCGCTCGTAAACTTCCGGAAAGCTATCGCTTCTGGAGCTGTCCAGCGGACTGGTATTTTTCCACCCTAAAAAATAAAATTTATAATTATCATAATATGTTAGTACTAATACATTTTCCTCTTCGTATACAACTAATTTAGAAATGAAAAATCGATATTTCAGAAGTTATTTTCTGTCAATTTTCTTCCATTGTTATCGTGCATTTTTAAATTAATACAATACAAATAACTTGTTATAGAAGTTATAAGTTTGCCTTTAGAAGTAGGATTTATACAATTCGATTCAAACCTTAAGAATCATTTCCATTTTCTCGCTATCATGATAAATAATAATATTATTTAGAAAACAATATCTTCTTAATAGTAATGTACATAATAATGATAAAGATTTTACAATCTTAATTCATTATCATAGTACTAACAAATGAATGTTATCTGAACGAACAAGTTATTTCATTTCTAACAAATCATCTATAAGATCTTGATTAAATTATCTCAAGGATGATAAAAAAATTTTACTAACAAATTTTACTACTCTTCTAAGAGCTTAAAGATGACATTTAGAGTTGATAAAATATTGATTTTCTTAAAATTTGTCGTATTTTGACGTGTAAGCTGTACACCATTTTTCAAAATCATGCTCCACGTAGGTGGATGAGGGTTCTTTTCTGAAGATTATGAGACCCCATAGATCAGTATTGATGAAGAACTCACGTCGAAATCACGTGGTCAGTGAATCCAATCACAATATTTAGTATTATAAAAATAGTAATGTGATTAGGATTTTAGAGATGCGTTGGAGTTTTTTTTTGTCAATCAGGGGTAGTATGAACATATTTTACAACCAAGAAAAAAAATGTCAACTATTTCGATTTATATAGCCATTTTAAAATATCAGCTCGAAACACTGTCTTGTCCTCTTGAGTAAAACAAGTTACAATTATTAATACAGGCAAACCCCGTTTTCCGCGATTTTTCGTATCCGCGGTACCCTCGTTTGTGACCCAACTTCAGTATCCGCAGTTTTTTGTTTTTGTGCGCATAAAATTAAAAAATTTTTTTATTAATTTTTTTCTGAGTATGACTCAACGAACGTCAAAAAACCGGTTTCAAAACTGGTGAAAAAGTTGCTACCCTCGCAAGAAGATTCGACGTCAACGAGTCTTCGATCAGAACTCATTGAATGAGCCATAAATCATGATCCAATGATGACTCACAGTCTTCAATTCAAGCAAGATATAACAAAATCATTGCAGTGTTATTATACTAGAAAATGAATAAATACTTTCATTTTTCAAAAGTTGTTTTACTCTTTCGTACATTGATATTTCAGCTGGACAAAGAACCGAACACCCCCCTTTTCCCATGAGAACAATGCTTCGGTATCCGTGTTTTCGGTATACGCGGTACTTTTTTGGAACCGAACCCCTGCGGATAAAGGGGTTTGACTGTACTTTCACTTTTTCGAGTTTTCCAATTGTAATGAATATAATCGCAGTACAAAATTCAGGAATTTTTTTTTGTCACTGCTCAGTGCCATACTGAGCGTGCAGTATAAGCAATACTCATTATCTTAGAGGTTTGACTCATCCACTTGACCCTTTAATTTTTTTTCTCTCTCTCTTATTAGACTCCTTCTTCTTAGAAGGGCCTTCAGAAGGCCTAGAGCCCGTGTGCAGGAAGAGATTTCTACTACCCTCCTCGCTACTGTCTCGCATTTGCATGAGCCCGAAGACCTGTGGAGCAAGGGAAACCAGGGGGTATACGTAGTGCATATGCACAACACCCTTCTCCTCCTCCTCCTCCTCCAGGAAAAAATCCGCCCCGAGACAGGCGGAGCACATGGGTTCTCATCCTGCCGAATGGAAAGATCCGATTGTCCTCACCAGGATTTGAACCCAAGGCTCCTCGAGCGGCCTTTGTCTCTGTGGCTAGCACGTTAACCACTAAGCCAACGACCGCTCTAATTTAATCGGTTAATCAAGACTATGGTGTATTTTTATTCCTTTACCTTATTTGGACACGTATCGGGATCCGTCCATTTTGAACATTACTTCAAAGATAGTGTGGTAGAGCATTTCTACTATTCGATGTTTTCCTATTTACCACCACATAATTGTGTACCATGTTTTATGGTTTAGAAACCTACGTCTTCTGCAGTGCAGTATCTCGTGTTCACCATGCTGCTCCATCTTGTGAGTGGTCCTAAGGTTAGGAAAACTGATTTCTCATCTGCGGTGCTATTTTTAACGTAGAAAACCGAACCACTTCGGGTACGCGTACGACCTCACTGAGCAAAAAATCACTAATGATATTTTTCACAGTGGAGATCAAACCCGCACCCTCTTGGTTATCAGTCAGTACAGGCTCACTGCCCACTAGGCCAACGAGAGCTGTACACGTATGTATGTGTGTGTTCTTAAAGGTCTTTTAAGGTAGCTAGTCAGTAATCATAAAAATAGTAACTGAAGCGACTACTTTCACTTTTTCGTGTTATGCAGTTGGCACATTTCGTAGTTTGCGACTGCGCCGTGAGGTGGCGCGGTGTTGGCGAAAACGACAGTCGACCGTCGTCGCATTTGCTGAACTAACCTATACAGAGTTTACATTTTGACAAGTTTTTAAAAACATATACAGTTACTTTTGAATACGCGTGCGAGTAGCGCCAAGCGGCGGTTACAGTGTTGCCAACTACTTGAAAATCAACGACCGATAATTATCTACTATTATCTACTATATATATATTATCGATTATAATCTACTCACATTTTGTTTAGTTACTAATTAGTTAGTTCGATAAGAGGTACTTTTTAACATACCAATCGATAGGTAAGGACTTGAAGCATAACATACTCGTTTTTGGTTAAGATCTGTTGTTTGATAAAAAAGTTATGACGTAAAATGTATGAAATTATGGTGGCCTCCCAAAAGAGCCCACGTTAATTTTGCTATTTTAAACAGCATCGTTCTCGAAAATTAGTTCGATAACCCTTGCTGAAATTTCTACAGCATATCAAGGGCACTTTAAATGACATTTCTGCAAAGTTTCATAAACATCTGTTGTTGACTCATTTTACTGACTAGCCACCTTAATTGAATTCAATAGTCATTTCGTGTAAAGTTTATATAGTTACTTACAAGGAGACCACATGAGATGCGGGTTACCAAATGTCCTGAAAATTTTTTTCTGGTCTCCTGGTATCTAATAATAAAGCCCCCTATGCTTAGTTTGATCCAATAGGCCTTAGGGCCCATTTTAAAAATCATTTTCTAGTTTATTGAAAAATCTTTGTTATTTTCTAACTCGTAATGGGACATATTAAACGGAAAATTACACAATGTACAAGTCTTAGAATTAATCAAAGAATACATTTGAATTTTTTCAGAATTTTCGAGACCTGCGATCACCTATTTTCAAAGGCCCAAATTTAACGCGTTTTTACTTTTTTCTTAAGAATTTCAAAGACCTTTGAAACCACAAAACTAAGGACTGTACCTTCAAGACAGAGAATAAGGAAGTATTGTGTGCCAATTGCCAGGGAAATCACCCCGCAAGCTATAAAGGCTGTCCCGTGCGCAAAAAACTTCAACAAAAACTGTTTCCAACTCTTAGGCAGAAGCATTATCTAATGGGAAACTTCAACTCTTACGGGACTCACGCTCATACGGCAGTCCCCTCAAATAATTATGTCAGACAAGATCTTACGTTTGCACAGGCTACCTCAAGCAATATGTTGGTAAATAATAAGGCAAACTCTAATGAAAACATCTCTTCTCGTGTAGATAAACTAGAAGATCTAATGTGTCAAATGATGACGCGCATTGACACACTTTTAAATCTAATAACAGCCTTGCTAGGCAATGTCAATAACACCTCGAACAACAAAAATGGAGCTTAAAATTGCCCTTTGGAACTGTAATGGATTAACGCAAAAACAGAAAGTCTCTGAACTCCAGGCCTTTCTAATTATCAATGATATTGATATCATCCTCCTGTCAGAGACACACTTTACTTCAAAAAATTTTCTCTCACTGTCTAATTACAGTTTCTACTGCTGAATCATCCGGACAACAAGGCCCATGGCGGTTCAGCTATTCTGATAAAATCTAGTATTAAACACTACCAGGACAGCAAGTTCTGTGAAGACTATCTACAGGCTACGACCATGGGCCCGGCTAAAGAAGTGCGCGGCAAAATTTCTTTCTCAGCAGTGTATTGTCCACCTAAGCACAGCATCTCGCACGAAATGTACTGTACATACTTTGACCGCCTAGGAGCTCGTTTTGTGGCCGGAGGGGATTTCAACGCCAAGCACCCTTGGTGGGGTTCTAGACTTCAGGTGCCTAATCCTAAAGGTCGCACCCTCTACTCTGTCATCACTGATAGAAAATACTCCACGATATCCACAGGTGAACCTACCTATTGGCCCACTGATAGGAATGAAACTCCAGATCTTATTGATTTTGCTGTTATTTCGGGCTTAAGTCACAACGACTTCAAGGCGAAAAGTTGCCTTGACCTCTCATCAGACCACTCTCCAGTGCTAATTTACATCTCGTCTCAGTTACTACACAACCAGCACAAAACACCTATTTTCAACAAACTCACGGACTGGTCAACCGACAGGGAACATTTAAATAGCTCAATCAATTGCAATATCCCTCTCAAAACTAACACTGATATAGATAATGCAGTTCTCAACCTAAACGCACATATTTTAACTGCAATCAAAAACGCCACGCCACCTATCAGCCCACACTCAAACTCTTACTCTGTTCCTAGTTATATCATTAAAATTATACTAGAAAAAAGAAAATTAAGACGGAACTGGCAGCTGACGAGAACTCAATCAGCAAAGACAGCCCTAAACCAAGCAACTCGAGAGTTAAAAAAAACACTTGATAAGTATAAAAATAAATGTATACAATCATACCTCAAAAATCTCGCGCCCGGAAAGCCTACAGATTATTCTCTCTGGAAGGCCACCAAAAAATTAAAGCGTCCAAAACAACACGCTTCTCCTATACTTAAACAGGACGAAACCTGGGCCAGATCCGATGAGGAAATGGCTCTCGCGTTTGCACAATACTACGTTGGAGTTTTCAAACCACTTAAAGCTGTAATAAGTGACGAAGATGAGAGGAGATTATTAGAGCCTAAAGACCAAATGAATCAGGACAACCCCAGCAGAGTGAGCTATGAAGAGGTGGTAGTGATCATCAGGTCTCTCAAAGAGAAGAAAGCCCCAGGATGGGATGGAATAGGTGGTAAATTAGTGAAAGAGCTTCCACCCAAAGCAATTAGATACTTGACAGTCCTCATTAATGCTTGCTATCGCCTGTGCTCTTTTCTAGTAGAAAAGAGCCCAACTGATCGTAATTTCAAAGCCTGGAAAGGACCCTATTCGGGTAAACTCCTATAGACCCATAAGTCTGTTGCCTGTATTTTCCAAAATCGCTGAAAGAACAATCCAAACAAGAATAAATGAAATTATTACAGCAGATTCTCTCATACCGGAACATCAATTTGGATTCAGGAGCAAGCACGCTATCACGGAGCAGGTGAACAGACTGACTGCTGAGATCAGAATCGCCTTCGAAAACAAGCTCTACTGTAACGCGGTATTTTTGGACGTATCTCAGGCCTTTGACAGGGTCTGGCCCAAAGGTCTAATTTTCAAGCTTAAGTCCCTTCTACCCACGAAGCTGAGCAGTATGCTGGAATCATACGTGTGTAATAGAACCTTTCAGGTTAAAATAGCTTGATAGACGCGTATCCGTGTGAGGGTGGCGTTCCACAAGGCAGCGTCTTGGGGCCCACGCTATACTTGCTTTTCACGGCTGACTTCCCTGCTGCACAGAATGTCTTCACCGTTACCTTTGCGGACGATACTTCAGTGCTAACTTCGAGTAGTTGCCACAACGAAGCCTCCAGCTCACTTCAAACCCACCTCGACAAAGTCTCAGAATGGTGCGATAACTGGAGATTAAAAATAAACGAGACAAAATCCAATCACATCACCTTTACCCTAAGAAAATCGACTTGTCCAACAATCTACTTTAAGGGCGCTAGCAGGTGGATCAGGTCAAGTACCTGGGGATGCACCTGGATCGAAGACTTACCTGGCGGCCCCATATATGGGCTAAGCGTAAGCAGCTTGGACTGCAGCTTAGGAAAATGTACTGGCTGCTGGGCCCAAAATCTCAACTCTCACTAGATAATAAAATACTACTGTATCTAACGATACTTAAGCCCGTATGGTCGTATAGGATCCAGCTATGGGGAACCGCTTCAACATCGAATATCGAAATCCTGGAGAGATTTCAGTCAAAAACATTGCGATGCCTTGTTAAAGCACCCGAACAGATATGCCGCGAGCTGAAAATTGACACCGTCAAGTCCGAAATCCGTCGCTTTCAAACCAGGTATAAAGCAAGGCTGAAAAATCATCCGAACCAGCTTGCAACAGAACTGCTCTCTAGGAACACTTGCTGCAACTCCAGGTTGAAGAAATATAAATTCGACTTATAACTCTATCCACACGCTTACACAGTCATGTAACAATTGAATTGAAAAAAAATATCCCTTGTAAAAATGTTGTGAGCCACTCAATGGAGTGCTTGTAAATCGATACCATTTTCTTTTTCTGCTAAGTATTATTCGTAAAAATTACACTTAATATCATGTATGATAGATTGTGTTAATAAAATGGAGTTAAAAAAAAAATCGAAACACAAACAGAGAAAAAACACGTGCTCTACGTTTTCAATTTCAGGAAAGCAAACCAGGCTCAGTACAATACGATTTTTTTCGTGGCGCAAGACACATCGAAAATTTATACAGAGCAAAAGCTGCCGTGATATCCCAGATAAATTACATCAAGTGCAACCCCAATTTGCAATACACAAGAACTAGAAGACGACAGGTACAGGAACACTTGATGGTTATAAAATGCGAAATTAAAGAGTAATTCTCAAAGGTCGTTAACAAGCATTGAGCTAAAAAGGCACGAAACATTAATTTTCGATGCACAGAGAAGTTTTTCTCCGAGACCAACAGATTTTTCCGCAGCAGAGACTCGCCCGGTACTGATCAATAAAAAATTCAAAAGACCAATCTGGAGTGCCCTAGCGCAGCAGGACTCCCAAAGCCTTCCACCTCTGAAGATGATTCTCACTACTATATATCTGATCCCACCCAAGTGGTCAACGTTCTCCTGTTAATTTTCTAACGTGGATCGAAAAAAGAACCTCGACCCAACGTACTCGGTCTATTGATCGCGCGGACCTAGTGCAGGATCGTCACAGACCATGATGCGAGGCTGGCGGAGGGCGGTCACCAAGTGACCTTCGGCGGTTTGCGCTCACCCCTCCATCCTAATAGCTTTGCTGACAGTAAAATATTCTATAAGGATTTGCATAAGCAGTTCCAAAAGCAGTTTGGCTTCCATTTCAAACATTCCATCATTAACAAAGCCTCCTGATTCATTTGCGGGCATCTTAATGAGCATAATATGGTAGTGGCATACTTTATCAATCTGCAGACCGCTTTCGACACAGTTTGTATTGACAGCCTCATTTATAAAATGAAAGAAAAGCTCAATTTTGATACGCATTTAATCTACTTTCTAAGAAAGAAACTGAGTGACTGCTCTCTCGGTAAATGTGGCCGGGGATGTTGCATCGAGCATCTTCCTCATTTGCGAAGGACTGATTCAGGGTTCGGTCAACACCCCCATCCTTTTCAACTTCTACACGGCCGAGATCCTCGCAATTTTTTACTTAAACAGAGTACAAGGTCGAAAGCATTTGCTGGGTGGTGTGTACGCCACCACTCAAAACTACTAAGATAAACGTCAAGCGGGTTTTACATTCAGAACATGCTTTTTACCGCTTTCTTTCTCTCCTCCCACACAGCACCATCCAAGGACGAGAGACAACAACCGACAGCCATGAATGAAAAAGAAAAAAAGCTGTTAGAGCACTGACTGTGATGTCTGAACTAGCAGTCCCCGGTCAGGAACCGCATCAAATGGTAGTTTACCTCACCATGCCTCCGTTCGAACCATTTTTTGATGTCTGAGAACATACAGTATATCTATTGGCCCTTTCTATCTAACTGAATCTGACCTTTTCAAAGGATCCCTAGACGCTCGTCATCTTTAGTATTCTAGTAGCGGCAATGGTAAAGTCGGGTGCACTTCTGCACTAGTAACAGTAGCAGGCATAATATGCTGGCTTGAACATGGGTAGCCTAAAACGATACGCGTAGGTAACTATTAATGACGCACAGCTAAGCTCGTCGACGGATCGACTATGCCTGCGACTTGGTTACGCAGCTATAGATGAGAACGAGGATGCTGAGTCCACCAGTTCTGGGCTTACTTTTTGAAAGGACCCAGCACATGGTGTTCTTCGGTGTTAAATCCACTGACTGACCCTTGTGACACGCCTACTATGACGCTTCTGGTAGTGCATCGGTAGTGTACTCCAATACTCTGTCATAAAAGTAATCCGAAATGATACTTAGCTGGTATAGGCAAGCGTTTTATTGCGCCCAAAAATGGTAAGGATGTTGTTTCACCCTAGCACGTTGAACGCATTCTTGACATCCAATGTCACTTCAGCACAATATTCATTCGCTCTGTTAAAATTGTGGTGATTATCAAATCATAACCCGGCGTCTATATGTCACCGAGGTACCTGGTACAAGATACCGACGTGGTGTCAAAATCACTGGCTGTATCGCTGACGGTCTCCGCTTCTTACTTACTTATGAGTAAGAGAACTTCAGTTGTCTGATTGGTATTTTGCATGCCCGGGTTGCCAAGGGCACTCGAGTGATGGCCTGGTCAACATCCTTCAATAAATGATCTAGTTTCTCATCAATCACTGTCAATACAAAACCAACAAGTGATACTTTTTTGTCCAGATTAAGACTCAGAATCCTGTCGTACATGACATTTCAAAAAATTGCGCCATGACCTCAGTGCCATCATCCGTGGAAACTTCAATATATAATCACTGAAATAGCCTGCGTGAATCTGGTGAAGGTATGCCGGAACTCCCACCTCGTTAATGGCGTCAAAAATTTTGTTTCATCGCGTCAAATTAAGTTGGTTCTTTACGTCACCATTGAATTTCTTGTCGAACAATACATCGGATGTAGTATTTTTGATTCTTTTTAATGCTTATTTCACGATAGTTCCAGGGGTGGCCATATAATTCGAAATATAATTCTAAAAATAATTTCGAATAATTCGAAAATGCCACGCCATACGCCGATGTGATGCGCGCTGCCAATGCGCAGTGGTCGAGGATGGCCTCGCGTCGGCGCTACTGCTCAGTTGCCCTCGAGCTGCCGAGTCGGACGGACGTGTCTCCAGCACCGACCCAGTGAAAAACTCCGTCAGTGAATTGTGTCCAGCCTTTTATTTGTTATCTCCAAAATAAGTTCTGCTTAGTTGTTGGTGCTGCGTCACCTGAGAAAAAATACTCCGACGTTGTAATGCCTACTTATCGCCGAGCAGCGGTCACAGAATAGAGAGGTTCATTCTTTCACAACCCAGTCGACTGCGTTATAATTCAACGCCAGCCGGCGTTCCATTCCCCCAGCTTTATCGGGTTTTCAACATTAGTACAGTAAATAGATCAGTGTTCGATTATTAGGTAGATTGTCAAAATGATTTTTAACTCAGATTTGATAAGTCTTAAAACATAATGTGATTTTTTCGAAATGGTGTATCGAATTGTTCTAGTTTGACCTTGCAATAAACTCAAAGTTGAGTACGTAGAGGTCGTCTGACTATGAATTCAGATTCAGAAGAGAAGAATTTCCTATTATTACGCTCTTATAAGGAGACCTCCCAAGTGGGGGTGACAAATTCTCACCAAAACATTTTATGGCTTCCTCACCCAATCATGAAACTCAATATGAAAACTGGGTTTTTGAACAGTTAAATAACCTTTTTTGATTAATAATTTTATTGTTTTCGTTTTATTCGCAAAAACAAGCCACTTTTCCAAAAACTGATTGCACCACAGAAAAGGTGAGAAAAAATATGCATTTGTTTATTTTTATTACGAAAGTGTAACGCGTGAAAAATAAGAAAACTTAAAGTGCACCGAAAAAACAGGCCACGGCGCTCAAAAACAGCCGACCTCGCACTCTTCATCTCTTCACCGCCGAACAATATCGAAAAATTCCCTTTCGATGTTTCAATCTAGCTACTCAGAAAGTTAATCAGAGTTGAACTTTGGAAGTTACAACGTATTTTAATTTCAAGTCAATTTTTTGATATTATGGAGGCATATTTTTGCATTTTGGCCCAATCGTTGAAAACTAAGGTAAAATCTTGTCGAAAAATTACGTAGGTTTATTTTCCTGAATTTAATTTAACACTTTATGGGAGTTGAAAACTGAGCAATCAGGCCGTTTCGCTGCCTGCACGTGGCGCTGAGGCATTGTTGATGTTTTTATCCATATATTTCTTTTTATCATTACAGATGAACAGGAGGCGCGCTCTCGTGTGACAATTCTTGGAATAGAAATGACTTTATTATGATAGTATTAACCTGAGTAATAAATTATTTCTGTATGCTTCTTAATTATTGTGCAAGAAATACAATTAAGAACTGGTAATTATAAAATGCATACTATGAAAGATTGATAATAAATTAATTAGTAAAAAAAGTTGGTTTAAAAGAAGCAAAGCACAGTCACTCGTCGACCAATTATGTAACGAACAAAACGGCTCCATATGATTTTTTTAAGGAAGGACAAAATTTCATAAAAACTAGCAGATTAGAGTCAGAGTTTTGTAAGAATTTTTAAGAAAGCAAGAAATATAAAATAAGTTTCCACAAGGTATATACCAGGTATATGTAATGTACATACCTTGTAAATACAAGGTATTTATTATTTATATACATTGTAAAGACAAGGTATTTATGACTGCAAAAAGCACGCGACGCGTATTTACGCCTCTCTATTTTTTATCTCGAAAACCATTGAGTCAAGGAAAAAAGTTTATTGAACAAAAAAATCTTAGAATTGATCGAGGAACACCCTCAAATTTTTTCAGAATTTTTTGGATTGATTTTATATATGCGGAAACGAGGGGTAATCGAATTTCTCAAAATCATCTCCGAAAAATTCTGAAAAAATTTGAGAATGTTCTCCGATCAATTCTAAGACTTTTTTGTTCAATGAACTTTTGCTTTAAACTCAATAGTATTCGAGTAAAAAAACACTTATCACTTTTGTACTTAAGATTTAATAAAACTCGATTAAATAAAAAAAAAAAATTTTCCTTTGTAATAAAAACCTATATTTTTTAGTCATCGATTTTCCAGATTTGTTGGGGAGGCCAGAATTTTAGCGCGAGTTTCATTTAACGCCTAATATATAGAAATTAATATTTTACCAATTATGTTTTATATTTTCGGCAAGGTCTAAATTAGCAAGGAGGTCAAAAGCCGACCCATTGCGTATTTTTACAGTTCATAAAGTTATCTTCGTTTATTTTATTTTTCTACTTAAATATTGAAAAATGGCGTAACGGATTAAAAAAGAAGAGAGCGCGCTGACAGTCGGGCTAGGGAATCATTATTTTTTCAATAAAAAATTTATTTTTCCCACTCTAACCTAAAATACGCAACTTTGCTGCTAATTTTAGGCTCTCGTAGGAAAAAATTGTATCATCAACTAGTGCAGATATTGTTTTTCAACAAAACTCGTTACAGCACTCGCCTTCGGTTCGTGCTATAATCCCTCGTTTTGCTAAAAAACCGTAGCCGCACCCGTTCAGAACTACACTATTTATACATAAATTATTGAATAAAAATTTATAAATACCCTTGTAGTGTATGCTCCTTCGTTGGCACTTTCAATTTCTCTGCTGAGACCAAAATCAGCGATTTTACAGACAAGGGTTCCATTGACAAGAACATTTCTTGCCGCAAGATCACGATGTACATAATTCATTTCAGCTAAATATTGCATGCCACTAGCAATACCTCTCAACATTCCAACTAACTGTAGAATTTGAAATTTACCATCATTTGCTCGTAAGAAAGTATCTAAGCTCCCGTTTTCCATAAACTCAGTAATGATCATCACTGGATTGCTTTTAGTCACAACTCCTTGTAAAAATATAACATTGGGATGTTCAAATTGACCCATGATTGATGCTTCCGTCAGAAAATCATTCCGAGCTTTATCTGCTGATCCAGGCTTTAAAGTTTTGATAGCTACATCAATTTCAGAACGTCCATCTGGTGGTAATTTCAATTTCCCACGGCAAACATCTCCAAATTCACCACCTCCTAAAAAATGATGTTTAGTGAAATTCAATAACTTTTAATTTATTAAAATAAATACGAACCAATTATAGCTTCTATAGTTATAAATCCAGCATCGATTTCTCTGGCAAATTCTCGAACGGCTTGATTGGGATCTTCATAAGTATGCGGATCTACATAACTTCTAGAGCAAGAGTTTGGACCACCTGCACTATTTACTGATGTAGCAGGAGCAAAAAGTGGGGTTGTCACTAAAAAAAGTATATTCATGATAGCAACAGGTTTGAGATTACAATTGTAGTAAGTAATTTTATCAGGATATTTCTTCATAAAAATAGTTCAAGGAATAAAGGTTTTAACGAGGATAAATTAAAGAATAAAAAAAAATTTTTGTCATAAAAATATTGAATGACTTTCTACACAACATTAGGAATCAAAAATTCGATCGCAATTCCGTTGATTGTACCCGCATTTTCTTGCACAGTCTCGTAGAAAGTTATATGGTGTGAGTGAACACTCACATACGCTCACTTATGTATACACACACGCGTTAGCAAGTATTCGTGTTCTGCCAGTACAATCAAATTGACAACTTTACTCAATTTTCCAAAAAGAATTATCGATTCGTTTTTCTATAATCACGCAAAATAGCGTCTTTTTAGCGACTAGGGATCCTGTGTTAAAGTACTGAACTTTGATTGATTATATATCGAAAACGGTACCGCTGAGGTTCCTGAAATTTCTCCCACATATTTAAAGCATTGTCAAAAATAAGTGATTAAAAATTTCAAGACCTTCTATTGATAGTAATTTTTTGAGGGAACCACATTTAAATAACATGCATTAAAAAAAGAAAAGAAATAAAAACAAATACAAAAAGAAAAAAAAGAAAAAAAGTCCTTGAAAGTGCTGAGAAACTTAATATATATTCATAAAAATTATTAACATTATTTAGACTACAAAAAAAAATTAATGAAAATAAGACAATTTAAAGAAAATTTTTGTTTCGTTTAATGGAGAAAAGTCTGTTACAAATTGTCGAAAATGCACTTTTTGACACCATAAAATTATTCAAGAAGGTCTAAGAAAGGCTTGTGTAAAGTTTTCCATTGATTCGTATATTTGAACAAAAATTATTGATAAACTAAAGCATTAGTACGCGTCCTTGGTTTTTTGTTTATAATATGAATAATATTATGGTATAAAAAATTAAATTTACAATTACATTTACACAAAAAGTCGTTTGAGACTTTCCTCAAATGAATGAAACAATAACATTCACTAAATTACCTTATTTTCAATAACTTATTTTGGTAGTCTAAATAATGATGATAATTTTTATAAATGTACAGGTAGTTTTTAGTACTTTTATGTATATTTTCGAAAAATTTCATCAAGATGGGACAATTTTTTAACGAGAAACGGCAAATCTAAAATAGGATGTTTAGCGCTGTGCGCGATTTGGCCCATCGAATAGTTAGTCCTCAATGTTTAGTAGCCACTACTCGATATTTCTCTCAATAGGCATGAACCGAAACCTAGTGGGCCTACGTCTATAAGAAGAGTGAGTTTATTTTATGAGTAATGCTTCCTTACTTTTAAAATATAACGAACTCGTGTATAGCTCGACTTATCGAAGTGGGACACCCTTGAAAATTTACTAAAATATTTATTAGACATTTTTAGGCATCCAACTTTTATTTCAAAAAACTCAAGCTGTCTCCCCAGTTTGGTGGAGTTGAAAATCAATTTGACTCTTGAGGCCCAAATCGTACTTTCAAAAAAAAATTATAATTATCGGTACAAAAAAAGACGATCATCATAATAATTTGAAATTTTCTTAGAATCTTGCTCTTTTAATGTACTTTTGGAAAATTTAGTTTAGAAAACGGTATATCCATTGTTTCTACTCCTTTTGAAGTATTTTTTAAACGAAATCGATCTTGAAAAAAAGATTTCTCTCTTATTTTATTTAATTCTTATGGAAGACGATTCATTTTTTTGTGAACAGTTGACATGGTAAAAAAGTTCTAGCAATAACGAAAAAACAACTTTTTTTACACGTTAAAAATTACGAAATTGAAATTCCGAAAAAAGAATACACATGAAAAGGTGTAACGGGCCTATTTTTAAAAATACCTACGAGAGAAAAGATGCCTTAAGGAGGAAAAAGTACCTCCAAATTCAAATAAAGGGGACCGATCGGTGTTAAAAGCTTGAATTAAAAAATATTATATAAACCGAAATGGTGAAAATTTTCTTTTTTGAATGAGTGTACTTTTTTGAAGATTTTGAGACCCCATAGATCAATATTGACGAAGAACTCACGTCAGAATCGCGTGGCAAGTATATTCAATTACAATATTAAGTATTATTTAGAAAATGATGTAATTGGTATTTCAGAGCTTGGGTAGAAGTTTTTTTGGTCAACCAGGGGTAGGATGAACATATTCTACTAGCATAGAACAAATATTTCCACTATTTCTATTTATATAGCAATTTTCGAATTCAAGCTTTCAGTACCGTTCGGTCGCCTTAATTTAAAAGATAAATTTTTTGAATGAATCTAATGTATCATTTCTGGGTGAAATTCAATTGACTTGGTGAAGCGATTGTATGATGTTCTTGACCGTCTTTGGAGGCCATTTTTGGATATTCAAAGGTTTAACTTGCCTTATCATATAAATATTTTTCAACACTCCGTGCGTGGAACCTGGTTTTTCTAACCTTTCAGTAATACAAAAACCATGTTTTACGCACAAACTGCTAACGTGTCTGAAGAAAGTTTTACTTCAAAAAATTTTATAACTCAGTTTAAGATTTAAGTTCAACAAAAAGTAATTGAATTGCGAAAGTTTTATTTGTGCATAGTTGTACAACTATAACAAAAAGAATAAAGTTTGAAATCTTTTTCTAGAGATCCGCGCTTTTTCTGCTTTTTTTATCGAATCGACAAATATTTAATCGATTGTTCAACATATTTATTTTCAATACTTCAATATCAGGCTTATATAGTCTTTAAAATATACTTTACAATAGCTCGGAAAAAAAATTTCAAACAGAAATATTTAATAGATTATTTATTCATTAATAGTTCATTCGTTGGGGTACGAAAATCCTCAGTGTGCCAAATACGTTACAACAGAAAAGTTTTTCAAATAATAGTTAGTATACAATATTTCATAAATATAAATAATGAATTTTATACATAGTATTTGAACTTACTGTATGTTACCACTAATCCTGTTATCCATATGATGAGGATATATAGATCGAAAACGATGCAGAGAGATGACATTTCCATCCAGATTGAACGTACCATGAAAATGTAAAAGTTCGATAGTGATTAATTTCATGCATACACCAAAAATCTTAAATATAATGCTCAAAAATTACATACAGTTTAATCAAATGAAACATGAAGCATTTGAAATTGACATTATTCTACTTGACTTTCATTCAATTTACATTTTTCATGCCAAATACTATTATGATTTTTTTTATGATTTAAATCGTTACTTTTTATTCGTTAAAGAAATATATCAAAAATATCAAAAAGATGAATGACATCATAAAATGAAAAGTTTTATAACGGTTATCCTGCGTGGGAAGAATTATGAAAGTAGTAGATGATAGGTTCTAGTTAGTATCAGTGTATGTGAGAACAGAAAGCTTTTAAAATTTTAAAGAATAATTATACGATAGTTGCTAATGAAAACAAAAAGAAAAAAATGAAAATCTCAATAACTCGAATTATTTTTTATTCCCTCGCTTTCACTCGAAATCTCGTTAAGTCGAAAATCGCGATAACTCGAAAAATAAACTGTTCCCCGAGGATTTCGACTTATCGAGATTCCACCGTACCAATGCAATGAACTATTGTGGTACGGTAAATAGGTAAATTCGTACTCCTTGCTCTTCGTTAATTAAAGTCATAGACCTAAGATTAAGTTTCCGAAAAATTATTGAATATTCATCATTTAGTAAAATTATTAAGAACACGTTTGACCAAATAACTGATAAATCGTTCCCTCAAGCTCTAACCTGAACTACGTTACTTTGACGTATATGTTGGGCTTTCGAGGAAAAAAAATTGTATTATCAGCTGGTACAGATATGGTTTTTACTCCAAACTCGTCACAGCACCCAGAAAAAGTATACTATTTTTTATTTTTACAGGTCTAGAAGATGTTCTACAAAAAATGTGATAGTAAACATTTTCAATTAATAAAACAACTTACCTTCTCCATTTCTGTATTCTAAGGTATCACAATCACTGGGTTGTTTTTTTCCACATTCATCAGAAGCTCTACTGCAATTTATTGATATTAGAAAACTTAAAAAAATTATGTTGATAGATAAAACTTAGTAATCAATTTACCTTCTTAAGAATAAAACTGTCATGATTATTATTATAACTAAAAGAACAACAACGGCAACTATAGCTCCTGCAATAATTCTAACATGCATATTATCTTCATCGCCTACGTAATCTGCAAATTAATTTAAAAAAATCATTTTATTCAGTAAGATAAAACCTTATCCAAAAAATCGTTGAAAAAATATCTGACCTAATCCAATTGATCGAGTAGTCATTTTATATATAATGGGTGTATATTCTCCCCAGCCTCGTGTTGTTTTCGCTCGAACTTGAATAGCATAATCAGTCGCAGGTTTGAGACCTTTAAAAGTAGCAGATAAATCGGTTGTTTCAATAATTGTGGCATTTGTGGCTTCTTCAAATCTTGAATAACATTTTGCTGAAAAGGGAGAAGAATTTTTATATATATCATCGAAATTAAGAATATAAGACGATTCTTGAAAATTTTCTGTACTAATTTTAAATTAAAAAAAAACAGATATAATATTTTGAAAAATATTGTGGAATTCTGAAATGGATTTATTCGACAAAAAATTAGGGTAATTACGGTGATTTAAATAGATTATTTCAGTTATCGATGTAAAGTGATAACTTTTGGTCATAATTTAAATTATAGGTATTTTATTTTGTTAAATGATTTAGATATAAAAAGAGCTAGCAGTAGAGCTAGCGTTTTTATCATAGCATTACCAATCGGTATTTTGATTTAGTGTTTTTTTTAACATTGAAAAGCTATTATACTTGCTTTTTGATCTCATGAAATTCACATACAGATTTTAGAACCTGAATTCTTAAAGATACAAAAAATTTTTTATTGATTTGGTATTTTGGCGTTCCACGAAAAACTTGAAGGATAGTTATCAAAAAAAAGAATTTTTGTAATAGAGTACAATTTTATTAACCTATGAGCATTGGGATGGACGTTTTTCAAGACAACATTTTGTTGAATATATAGAATGGGTAAAATAAATAAATTGTAAACACTAATAGTCTTTATTGAAAAATGCCGGGCACATACTGTCGTGACGACGAGAGCAGAGCGAATGGAGATTACAGTAACATGAGAGTAAGCAACGCGAACGCGCACGACATCTGTGAGTGTGTGACCAAAGAAAGAATGATTGAGATTAACTGAATGAAATTATAAAACTAATAGAATATCTTAATCATTTAAAAATGTCCGAAAACTATAAGATTTAGGTTTTTAATGTGAAATTTCATGCATTAATACACGTCCACTCAAGTAAAAGCACGGAGTTACAAAAATTACATTTAAAAAAAACTCTACCAATTTATAGAAAAAGAGCTTTATCATAAAAAATCATATTTTTATGTATGACCACTAATATAAACGTTTTTTGAGATATTGAAGTATTTGAGTATCTGAGTTCCTAATCCGAAAACGTATATCACGGATTTTTTTTAAGTACGTTCGGAGGGTTTCCGGCAAGTAAGAAATTGAGCTAACTGGACCAAAAGTGCCGTACGGCCACTGCGTTAGGACACTTAGCGTGGAATGCATCATATATGAGATTTTACGATCTAGATCCTTAGGAAAGCCTTAAGCTACCAGGAGATCAGATAAATAGTGCGTATTATATCTTCAACTTGATAGCTACTTTCAGGTTGAGGACGCCAATTTTGACCTCTCGGATGATAATCAAATCCGTATAATGAAACGAAAACTACGTGATTTAATTACTTTGCGCACCCACGCGCAAGGCTGAATCACACGCGATTCTCCCAATACATACAAATATGTAAGCATTGCGAAACATCGAGAATATGTAGAGATAGCGCATCTTCTGAATAACCTCAATGATATAAAAAATTGAAATAGACTTTACAAGAAAAAAAATCAGATGATAAGAAACGTCAAAATTACTCCAATAATATATGGTTTTAAATGAAAGAAAATTTTTTTACATTGATACAAGATTAACTCCAAATGAAAGGTAATCCAATTACTTCTTGACATAAAAATCATTCATCTGAGAATAGTTGACGATGAATTGAAATAAGTTTTGAAAAAAACTGACCAATTTGTACACAGTAAATAGCGTTATTAAAAAATGTCCAAAATTAGCATCACAGCTTGGATTTTTGACGGGTCTCCTACTCATTAGTACCAAATAATAGATGCGAATGTTAATTTTCTTTTTTAAATTATTTTTTTGAAAGCTCAATTTTAATTACTGAAGTTTTTCATTGTGTGGACGAGACGGGAATTTCCGGTGTTTTTGAGTTTTGGAATTTTTGCACTATGGAAATGCTAATCCATGATATTCATTATTTGCTAACATCCTTTTCATACATAGAATTTAGCGAACATAATTTCAATTTGTTCATATCTGTTATAAATTTAAATTTTTCACCTACTCTTAATGTTTTTATTACAAAAATAATGTTTGAATTTCAATTGGATCTTACCTTCATATCTTTCTACAAAGTCATTGTCTCCATTGAAATCATTAGTTGGAGCGTCCCAGCTTATGCTCAACTCAGTACTTTTAATATTTGTTATTCTTACATTACTAACGAGACTCGGTACACTCGCTTCCGTAGTGACTTTTATATCTACGAATGTATCCTTATCCTTATCATTAACTAATGGTGATACGCCATTTTCCGCATATACTTTAAATGAATATGTTGTCACAGCATTTAATCCAGTTATAGTAATTTTAGTGTCATTGAATATTTCCTGTAATAAATAATAGAATATCTTTTAAATAAAATAATTATGGAAGTTCAATAAAAAAGTTTCAAGCATGAATATGGGCAATTTCGTAAAAATTGTCTCACTTTTAGTAAAAGGTAATAGGAGAACACGGAGCATGAGCGGAGCATGGGTTCGAGGTTAAGTGGGTTTTGCTGTTTTAAATTAGAAAAAATCATTGAAAAACAAATCGATGCACTTGATTGTTGATTGTTCAATGAGAAATGGTTTTGACAAAATTTTATCTTGAATAATTATAAACTATTATATAATTTAGACAAAGCTAAATCATAGTTATAAATGAAAATTTTGCTTCCTTGCAATTTGATTTTACAATCATTTTAAAATAAAACATTATAATTTTTTCGCGAATTTTTTCCAGCAATTTATGACAATTATCAATCTTATTATTTTTGGGCTAAATAAGGGCAATATTGAGATACACAAAAAATATTTTTATGACTTTTACTACACATATATGTGTATAATCAAGCCAAGTATGGAGGTACGAAAAAAGTCAGGTGCGTAAGGTTCTAGTGTTTCCGCGAGAATGAGTCACCTGAAGCGAAAAATAAGATATACTTTTCATTCAGTAGATGGTTGGCTATGGTTCGAACTAGAATTTTAATTTTTGGATCGAAAATGATCTTTTTTTGCTCCATTTTATGTAGTAAAAAGATAAATAAAATTTGAATGATGCCATAATTCTAGTTCCAACCATACCTATATACTAGGGTGGTCCACTTTTTCAAAAAATTTTTGTATCTCGGGGGATTCATCGGAATCAGAAAGTTTGAGGTCTAAAATGAATTTTCCGGTAAACTAGAACTCAAAAAAATGATTTTAAATGGTGTCGATGGATTTTTGAAGTTTAAAAACGCGCTCTAAAAAAGAAGCAAAATCGAGCTATCATTCGATTTATTTCAAACTCTGTTTAGAGTGAAAAAATAATCTTGACAATACATTTTCTTATGTGTTTTTGTCTGCAGAATCGAATGCCGTAGTCAGTTTTGACCTAGGAGCACAATTTCATTCAAAAAAATATACTTTTTCGATCGTTCATTTTCGCAAATTCCGCAAAGTTCATTTTCGAGCGAGTGGCAAATGAACAGAAAAAATCTAGAAAATTTTTTGCACCACCAAAATTTAGGATTTCTTATAACGAATCCAATGGTATAAATTAGTATTCACTTTGAAATTATTTTAATGCAGAAAAATACAACTTTATCCCAAAAAACGATATTACGAAAAATTGAAAAATCGAAAAGTGTATTAGTTTCTTCCAGGAAATGGCTCAGTAGAATCAACTATGGAAAACATTGCATGAAACTATCTGATAGGTTTTTTTCTCACCTTTCCAACGCCGGTTTCAGAAGTTAAAAATTCGCAAGATTCGCTGAGATACAGCTATTTTTGTACGATGCATTTTTTAGGCTTAAATTCTGCTTGGCAGGTTTTTTAATGAATAGAGCAAGCTCAGAAATATTGAATTTTTAGCCTAAAAAATGCATCGTACAAAAATAGCTGTATCTCAGCGAATCTTGCGAATTTTTAACTTCTGAAACCAGCGTTGGAAAGGTGAGAAAAAAACCTATCAGATAGTTTCATGCAATGTTTTCCATAGTTGATTCTACTGAGCCATTTCCTGGAAGAAACTAATACACTTTTCGATTTTTCAATTTTTCGTAATGTCGTTTTTTGGGATAAAGTTGTATTTTTCTGCATTAAAATAATTTCAAAGTGTATACTAATTTATACCATTGGATTCGTCATAAGAAAACCTAAATTTTGGTGGTGCAAAAAATTTTCTAGATTTTTTCTGTTCATTTGCCACTCGCTCGAAAATGAACTTTGCGGAATTTGCGAAAAAGAACGATCGAGAAAGTATATTTTTTTGAATGAAATTGTGCTCCTAGGTCAAAACTGACTACGGCATTCGATTCTGCAGACAAAAACGCGTAAGACAATGTATTATCAAGATTATTTTTTCACTCTAAACAGAGTTTGAAATAAATCGAATGATAGCCCGATTTTGCTTCTTTTTTAGAGCGCGTTTTTAAACTTCAAAAATCCATCGACACCATTTAAAATCATTTTTTTGAGTTCTAGTTTACGGGAAAATTCATTTTAAACCTCAAACTTTCTGATTCCGATGGATCTCCCGAGATACAAAAAGTTGTTGAAAAAGTGGACCACCCTACTATATACATTACAAGTACGTGGTTAAAATTCGAGACGAACGACCGAGTAGTTTTTGAGAAATCCCCGGAACTGTATCAAAAAACATCATTATAGCACAGCGCGGTATGAGTTTACATTTATGGTACCGCAGATTGCTAGGCATAAACAGTTAAACACCAATTCTTTTACATTTTTCGTTTTTGCCAAAATAAAAGTCATAACAGTACGGTTTGATAAAGATCTATGAGCTCAACCGTCTCACGCAAAGTAATAGCCGTGAGCATTGATGTTCTGAAGAAGTGTACGCGACCCTGCTGCTAAAACTCAAACGGTACCCTCTGAAAATTACAAGAGGTGGCCTTTTTGGACAGAAAACGCAAAAGAAAAAATATTGTAACACGTAAAGTATACGAAAAAAGCTCATGGAAGCAGCTGTGTCTCAGTGCAAAATCAAAATTTTAGAATTTCGAAAAATGCAATGAAAAGGGGAAAAATCAAAATCCTACTCAAATATCCAATAAAATAATTTTGAGTTAAATGTGTATATAAGCCCTCAAATATGTACATAATAGTCAAGCTGAGCTAGGTGGGTTAATTCTTTGGTTTGCAGTTTGTTTGTTTACAAAATAATACCCAGGGTGGGCTACGTGAGTGTCGGTTTTGGTTTGCATTTTCCTGCTTTTATAAAAAATTTGTTTACAATTTTTTCTCATAATTTTTTTATCACTGTGCGAGCTGGAAACGAAGAGGATAACCATAAGTAGGTCTAGGCGAGGACTCAGAAGGCTGACGACAGACGGGGAGCACAACACTCCCATGATGAAGTCAAAAGCGAGAACCACACTCACAAGACGACAACAGAACGGAGTATCAATAATAACTCACCAGGACTCACAGGGTAGCGACAGAAGCGAGAACCACACTCACAAGATGGTACTGAGCAGCGAGTTCTAATACTTAACTCAGGAGGAGACGCCAGCACTATGTGACCACGCTTAAGAGACAGCTCTGAAAAAGGGGACACGACAATCGAGAGACGGCATCGCGCAGGATCGAAGGTTCACCAAGTAGAGAAGAATAAGTCCCTGAATCCCTAATCGTCTCATATCACTATGTGACAGATGGGGGATGTATGGAAACGACTAACATAGAAGTAGCAGAAATGCTCAACTAACCCCGGCCTCACCGAAGCAATGCCTAGCGTCGATTACCAGTGAGTGTCCGAATGGGGTGGAGTGGAAAAAAAACACACACTCTATTATGTTATGTATATATGGGCTATTCCATAAAAGGTGTTGCAGGCCCAAAAAATGAAGTTGAAAGTAACCATTTACTCTTCAAGAACCCAATGAAAAATGACAATCCTGAAGAGCACAGCCCCCTAGGTCCAACCCTCATGGATCTACAGGGGCTCAAAGTTGGATTTTCATGTTTTGACAATATTTTGCTTGTTACTCTGCTTTTCTGGGGTGCATATGAAAAAATTTTCAAACCATGTTTTTTCATGTAAAATTTGATGTAGAATTCAAATCTGTACTCAGATGAGACATTGATAAGCTCGAAACCCCTTAAAATTGTAAAAATATAGCAAAAGACCATCAAAGTCCAAAAATAAATATGTTCGTATACCTCAAATCAGCCCATATTGTAATATGTTCATCGATACACCAAAATACAACTTCTGACAAAGTTTGGTAACTGAGTCTCTAATAGAGACAATTTGATAGCTTGCAAAGAGCCAAAAAACATGGAAAATGAGGAAAAAACCATGTTTTTGGGCTTTCGAAAGCTACAAAATGATCTATATTGGAAACTCAGTTACTAAACTTTATCAGAAGTTGTATTTTGGTGTATCGATGAACATATTACAATATAGGCTGATTTGAGGTGTACGAACATATTTATTTTTGGACTTTTATGGTCTTTTGCTATATTTTTACAATTTTAAGGGGTTTCGAGCTTATCAATGTCTCATCTGAGTACAGATTTGAATTCTACATCAAATTTTACATGAAAAAACATGGTTTGAAAATTTTTTCATATGCACCCCAGAAAAGCAGAGTAACAAGCAAAATATTGTCAAAACATGAAAATCCAACTTTGAGCCCCTGTAGATCCATGAGGGTTGGACCTAGGGGGCTGTGCTCTTCAGGATTTTCATTTTTCATTGTGTTCTTGAAGAGTAAATGGTTACTTTCAACTTCATTTTTTGGGCCTGCAACACCTGTTGTGGAATAGCCCATATATATATATATATATATGAGCAGTGTTTTCATATATGTACAACTTTTGTGCGGGGGGTTCTCGGATCTGCCCCAAAATTTAGTATGTTATTTAGGTATGTGAAAATAGCCTTCAGGTAAATTTTTAGCCCTCTAGGGGCCTTAGGGCCCAAATTTGGGCCCCTCGAAGGTCCAAAAATAGCCGTTTTTACCTATTTTTGCGTATTATTCAAATATTTGTAACTCGGGCACCGGTGCATATTTTTTAACTCTGAGGGTCGCATTTTTTAGGTCAAGACATGTACTTTTCGTAAAAAAATTATGTAGAGCTCGATAGACCAACCCCCGGTTATGGGGGGGCAATGAAGGGGGATGAAAAATCGCAAAATTGACGTTTTTTAGCTTTTTTTGAATTGATGCAGAAGGCGACTGGATTGACGTATTTACTTTTGCAACGTCTCATTTTAAAGGTATTTTTATTACCTTTAAATTGCCGTGCGCAGAATTAAGATTGGTTCAAAAACGACGGAGATAGAGCTGTTTAAAGGTGTCAACATTATGAAAAAAGGCGTTTTTTCGAGATTTCGATAAGCTGTAACTTTTTTCTAGTAACATGAATCTCTTTGAAATTTTATGTGAAAGTAGTTGATTACATGTAGTTTGAAGCCATGTAGGTAAGGATCTTGGTATTTGCCTCTATAACCGAAAACGAGGCCCCCGAAATCCGGCACTTTAGCCCTTATATAGGCAAAATACATGTTAAATTGGGCGGCAAAACTATTTGGTAACTCCTGAAATTATCGCAAAATAAACATAAAAAAAAAATCAAAAACCCCATATTAAACGTATTTTTCGACGAGGAATCCAATGGTAACCTCGAATTTGACCTTGAACATAACCTCTAAACTATAGCGAACCAAAATTGATTTTTCGCACGGTGACCCCCTTTTTTTATTTCAGATTTGAAAAGAGCGGAAAATTTCACGTTCAAATACATATTTCGTTTTTTTTTTCAAGGTAATTTTAAGGGCCCCACAGATCAAGAATAAACTCTTTGGCTGAGTTTAATATTAGTTTTAATGGAGCCTTCATTTTCAAACTGTGGGGCCCTTAAAATTACCTTGAAAAAAAAAACGAAATATGTATTTGAACGTGAAATTTTCCGCTCTTTTCAAATCTGAAATAAAAAAAGGGGGTCACCGTGCGAAAAATCAATTTTGGTTCGCTATAGTTTAGAGGTTATGTTCAAGGTCAAATTCGAGGTTACCATTGGATTCCTCGTCGAAAAATACGTTTAATATGGGGTTTTTGATTTTTTTTTTATGTTTATTTTGCGATAATTTCAGGAGTTACCAAATAGTTTTGCCGCCCAATTTAACATGTATTTTGCCTATATAAGGGCTAAAGTGCCGGATTTCGGGGGCCTCGTTTTCGGTTATAGAGGCAAATACCAAGATCCTTACCTACATGGCTTCAAACTACATGTAATCAACTACTTTCACATAAAATTTCAAAGAGATTCATGTTACTAGAAAAAAGTTACAGCTTATCGAAATCTCGAAAAAACGCCTTTTTTCATAATGTTGACACCTTTAAACAGCTCTATCTCCGTCGTTTTTGAACCAATCTTAATTCTGCGCACGGCAATTTAAAGGTAATAAAAATACCTTTAAAATGAGACGTTGCAAAAGTAAATACGTCAATCCAGTCGCCTTCTGCATCAATTCAAAAAAAGCTAAAAAACGTCAATTTTGCGATTTTTCATCCCCCTTCATTGCCCCCCCATAACCGGGGGTTGGTCTATCGAGCTCTACATAATTTTTTTACGAAAAGTACATGTCTTGACCTAAAAAATGCGACCCTCAGAGTTAAAAAATATGCACCGGTGCCCGAGTTACAAATATTTGAATAATACGCAAAAATAGGTAAAAACGGCTATTTTTGGACCTTCGAGGGGCCCAAATTTGGGCCTTAAGGCCCCTAGAGGGCTAAAAATTTACCTGAAGGCTATTTTCACATACCCAAATAACATACTAAATTTTGGGGCAGATCCGAGAACCCCCCGCACAAAAGTTGTACATATATGAAAAAACTGCTCATATATAATGTAAATAATATATAATAATATGAATGTACATCCTTGAATTTTCCCAGTATTCTTCATTTTAATCTCCCTTCCTAAACATGATGTAATTTCCATATATCATAATTAAATAATCTTATCTACGGTATGCATGTGCAAAAATGAATGAATGGATTATAATTTATAGAATTATTTTTAAAACTTTTTACTTGAATAATTTTTAAATAAATCAATGAGATGATGAAAAACGTACCGTGCTAGGAATATATTTTACAGCTGAGTTACATACGTCACATTCAACGCGATATGTTGTGTCCAATCGACCACCAAGGATATGCGGTGCATTCCAAGAAAGAATTACAGTTGATTGATCGACGAAATTGACTGTAAGATTTTGAGGTGCTGATGGAGGTTCTAAAAAGATATACATTAGTTAGTACAATCAAAACAAAATAGTATATTATGATGAGGGTGCTAGTGCCGTGGTAAGAATGGGCTACTTGAGTCATAAGTATCATATGCTTTTTTATAGCACTGTGCTAAATTCACGTTTAGGCCCCCTTTGGCGAGATATAAGGTGCTCATAATAGCGTCGTGGCGTGAGGTTAGCGCACGAGCGTAGCGAGTGTGATATGCGCGCCGCGGTGCAATAATGAGCAGCTTAAGTCACGGCAAAGCGTGCCTTAAACGTGAACTTTAGCCACGCAGTGCTATAAAAAAATTTTTAGGTATATTAAAAAAAAGTAATAAGAACTTTAGCTTCATTAAATAATCACAACAAAAACTTAATCAGTTTGTGCAGAACGTAGGAAACTTGTGAGAGATGTACAGTGTACATCTTGAAGTATTCGTTTATCAAGTTGCATTTAATCTTACTCCCCGGGATTCAAAGTTTTTCAGTGTTTGAGATTTACATAAACTGCATATTCGCGCACTATGTAAGTCTGCGGCAGCTTCTCGCTATTCATTTAGAGATGGCATACCGACTCTTGTTACTCGCTTACCACACGGTACTACATGGCTCATTGAGAACGTCGATTAATATTTTTTTTTCACAAAATAATTCATGGGGAATTAATAATGATTACAAAGAAATTAAAAAAGTAACCTCAAATTTTTTCCAATTTTTTCAGAGATGTGAATGCATTTTTTGAAGCCGAAAACCCCCTTTTTAGACGAAAATAATTTTTTTTGACGATACGGAGCCTTGAAAAATGTGAAAAAATTTTTTTCTAATTTTTTACATCAAAATATATAACCTCAAATTTTTTCAGATCTTTTAAATGAAAGCGATACCTTCTATAGCCAAAAAAACGCTATTTTTAACAAAAAAAGGTTCCTGGAACCCGTAGGTTCCAGTTAAAGAATTTTAAAATACTTTTTTTGAATTTCTAGTCTAATTTTAATAAATTTTGACTTTTCCAATTTCCCGATTGAAGCCCTCTAGCTCAATCTAGAGCATCAAAACAGTTCAATCGTCTCTTCATGCCTTCAGAAATATCCTCAGAATTTTGCAATAATCTTTGTAATACTCTAGATAGGATTTGTATTACGCTTCATGCTACACACGAATCCTTCAAAACAATCTGAACCACTTCTCGCTACGTGTTTCCGTTCAAAAGTGACACTGATTCCAGACCATCACACGTACATACATAAACACATACACACACAGACACACACTCACATAAACATTTATTCAGAATGTAATGAAGATTACAAATATGTAACTGAAATTTTCCGACGACGCCTGGTTCCAAATCTTATTTTCAAGCCTATCACATAGCTTTCTCTGTGAGGGAGCAATATGTTTTGAGAATAAGGCGTACTATTAAGCATTAGGAAAAATAATTTGAACATTTATTAACTTATTGAAATCTACGTCCAAATACGTAACGCAGAAGCAAAAAATCCGGTGGACACCATCACTCAAAATCTACTCGACCAATCCACTTCATATTTTATACACTATTTAAGTAGATGATATATGAGGTAATGACGTCGAGATACTTTAGCTTTTTGCATTTTTAAATGCTTTTTACGAACAAGTACGATGAATTTTTGCCTACATTTTGTCAAAATAGTATATTTTGCAACAAGTGCGCGAAGCAGTTGACTCATCCAGGAGTTGTTTTCACCCGAGCGTAGCGAGGGTGCAAAGACTCCTGGGTGAGTCAACTTCCTCGCGGACTAGTTGCAAACGATATTTTTTAACTCTGCTTGCGAGAAACTAGGGTTTTCTGACGCTTTAAGGTTAGAAAACCCGTGTTTCGCGCACGCAGTGTTAAAAAAGTCATTTTTTTCACTTCAAAATGATGCCAAAAACTCAAAAATCATTTTAATCGAAATATCTCGACGTCATGACCTCATAATTTATGTAGATAAATAGTGAGAAAAATTTGGAAAGAATCGAACGAGTAGATTTTCAGTTACAGTGTCCACGGCAATCAATCTTTTTTTTTCAGTTCTGCTGGAGTTAGCTTATTTTTCACTATTTTACGATGAAAATTTAACTGAATGTTCTTCAAATAACCATTTATAATGTATATAATTTACAGATAAATTCATTTTACTATGTGCTCAAAAAAAATTATTAAAATGCAGCTCGAAAACCATCGAACAAGACCCTGCCCCCCCCTTAATTTATCATTAACAAATGAAATTCTTAACACACTTGGTCTATCTTTTTTTATCTTTTTAAATTTTTTTTTTCAAAATAATTTTCAGAAAATGTTTTTTTTTGATGCTGAGACCATAACAAAATATGAAAACAAGCCTTTCCCTTCATTCCTAAAAGTAATCTTCGCTCTTTCTCAGTTACAAGGCAGGATATAAATGTTATTTTATTTTTTTTTTCAACAATTAGTTAAAACCATCTTTGGAAGAAGCTCCTTGCCAATAAATTGGCAGCGGTTTTTCTTTCAGTCATTTTGAAAACGGTACAGTTAGAAAAAAAGCCCTTAATCGAACTTAATTTCCGGTTAAAACGGGGTTTTTATTTACGTCTGTAACGCTTTAAAACGACCTTGAATAAAAAATCGATTTTTTGTTCACTGGAGCTTGAAGGTTATGTTATAGGTCAAATTGAAGGTCACCATTAGATTCCTCGTCAAAAAATACGTCTGGTTTAAGGTTTTTGATTTTTTTTGTGTCCATACTTTTGTCACACCCTGTATACATATAGGCAGATATACCGTTGGTTTTGTTAAAAAAATCCTAAATTTTGGTAGTGTCAAAAAATTGTCTAGATTTTTTGCTCATTTTTGAATGCTCGAAAAGACGAAAAAAAGTCAATTTTTTTAAACAAAAGCCGTAGGACAAAACAGACTGTAGAATTTGATTTTACACGCAAAATTACGTAAGAAAACTTCTTGTCAGTACATATTTTACCCTCAAAGCAAAGTAGCTATCTATAATGTGATTGAAATTTTGGGAGCGATTTTGCTAAATTTTAGAACCACGTTTTTATATTCCAAGAGTCTATTGACACCAGTTTCCGTCACTTTTTGGACTTCACAGGTGTGGCTTTTTTTATGTGAAGACCTATCTTTTAAGAATCTGCTAGTATACAAGCAATATTTAAACATCGATGTAAACGCGGTCCGGTCTAGTGTACACAGTTACCTGATCTCCATCCAGTCACTAAGGTGTGCACAGACTAAAAATACAAGCCCGTTCGGTAAGCGTTACTCTGCACAACTGACGTAAATAATAGTACAGTGTCACCGAAAATGATGAATGCGCACAGAAATTTTGTGATTCTCAATTTTTCTTATAAAAAATATAATTTTCGACCGATTTCTTATAGGCTTAGGATCAGTCATAAGTTCTAATCGATGGACATTCATGGGTTTCTAGAGTTATAAAAATTAAGTACGACTCTTACTCGGAAAGTTTGAATTTTCGGTATGTAGAAAATAGACAAGTTAATAAATAAATAAATATTTCGGTTGTAATACTTACGGGTGCATGGCATATTTTTAGGATCTTTTGAAGCACGATAATAACCAGTGTCACATCTACATTCTGTGAATGCGTAATCAGGTGCTTTACTATGAGCTGGACAAGATTCACATATATGATCTCCAGGTTCATATTTAAATTTACCTATAGGACATTCTTTACATTCCTGTTTTTTGATATCAGCTTGATACCCGGGTTTGCAATGACATCCTCCATTGGGAAGGTACCATTTACCATCACCTTTGCATAAAAATGTCGGTTGCTCTATCTTAACAGCATTTATTACACATGTACCTAGTGTTTGCTCAATTAATGCAACTTCACGTCCTGTCGGTGTTGCTGGAAATCTTGCAAAATTAATTGATATTTCTGGACAACTAATGTAGTATACTTTAATTGCTAATAATGAAATGCAAGCGCCTTGATCTCTGAAAGCGAAATAGACTCCTTTCTTCGTGACCGGTATTGATTTTATTTCCGTGTTGATTATAACTTCAGTATTACTATTAAATCGACCTTCATTTGCAGCAATACGACCTAGTATGGTAAAACAACGTAAAATAATTAATTTTGCATGAAGTATTCATTCAGAATAATATTTTCAATGATAATTGTTAAACTGAGAAAAGCAAGTTTCTTTTTTTGTAGTTGGGTGTAGTTGTGATTGTAGAGTGTAGAGATTCTGCGCCGCACGGGGTACTGCGTGCTTATGTAGCTGGCGCTTGGGCCGAAAAGTCACGTTTATACATTTTCATCGCTGTACTTCAGCTAATAGAAGTAAACTGTACTCTCTGGAAAGCATGCATTTATGTGGGACATTTTTTCAGCTTTCTATCTAGACTGTTTTCAAGAATCTTAAATATGGGTTTTTGGGAATATTTAATGTTAAAGATTATTTTTAAAATTTTCCAGAAAAAATTAAAATTTCTGAAACACATGAGTACACCATCAAAAAGCTGAGAAAATTTCTCATGCAAAATGTCATCTATATATTACGCGTTGAATAAGTCTCGCGCTAAAAATTCTGGCCTCCCCAAAAAATCTGGAAAACCGATGACTAAAAAAAAAAAATAAATTCATTATATATTTACAAGGTATATATATTATAAATACCTTATATTTACAAGGTATATATATTATAAATACCTTGTATTTATAAGGTATATAATAAATACCTTGTATTTACAAGGTATATACATTCTATATACCTGGTATATACCTTGTGGAAACCTATTTCATATTTCTGGCTTTCTCAAAAATTCTTACAAAACCGTGACTATACCGAGCGAGCGCGAGCGAGCGAGGTAATTCGCTAGTATATATGATCAACTGAGGTTTTCAAAGTGTGTTTTGTGAAATGAAGCTGTAAGTTGATCCATGAAGCTCTATTATTCAATTTTTTCCAGAAGCAAGTGTCCAAAAAAAGTTACGAGTGAACATAAGGAAATATACATTCTAATGGACGCGGTATATACCTCAAAAATATTCTTGTTGTTCAAGGGCTTATATGGTTGATTCTCCTGAAATCTGCTTTTTGCATGTCTTTATGCCATATTCTTAAACTAGTGAAGATGAGCCAAAACTGGCTCGGTCATTCATTCAATATTGTTGTATTCTTCATGATAGGACATAAATATTTCAATTTTTTAGGGTCAGTTAAATTTGCCGTGAAGATATACATGCCAAATGTCACCTCCGTGGCATGTCTACATCTCAAAATCAACTCTATTTGCATGTACCATGCATTCTCATTAGCACCTGACCCTATAATAAATATGAGACCAGCTTCTATACATCCAGAGTAAAGTTTAAGTCTATTATAGGGCTTTGAAAAATGTTTTAAAAAAATTTCCCACGCAATTGAAAAATGTCTCGGATTTTAATCATGCTTCTGAATAATTTCAAACATACCGCCTGCTTTGGGTCGCTAACTCATTTTTGATGTCGCTAGATACGTAAATGTCAAGTATTATAGCCAAGCTTTCGATTGGTGTAGGTTGCGGGTTCAAATTTTACATTTTATCAATGCTGCGATAATTATTCTATTGAAAAATTCACGTGTGTCAAAAAAACGGTCACCTCCGTGGACATGAATATCTCGAGCTATGATCATTCTTTTTAACCGCTCACCCCGTCAAAAGACTCGTTTTTCATGACCAAATTTCGGGTTGAGCGGAAAATTTTGTGCGTTTCTTATTTTTCTTACATAGTTGATCAAAGCAGCGATTTGTCACCTCCGTGTGTGTCACCTCCGTAACCGAAAATAGTCGATTTTAAGCATAAAATCGGACATAGTTTTCGTAAAACGAAATCTCAAAGCCCCAGATTCAATAATTATTCATATTTTATGGTTTAAAAAAGGGTAAACTAGTTCGCGCCGTTCAATATGACAAAAAAATTTTCACCATTTTTTCGTTTTCCATACCCGAAAAAGCAGATTTCGGGAGAATCAACCATATACACCTTAAAATCAAAATATTTTTGATTGAATTTCTCAGTAGGATTTTTCCTTCCATTTTTATTGCATTTTTCAAAAATCCAAAATTTTGATTTCGCACTGAAATACAGCTGTTTCCGTGAGCCTTTGTCGTATACTTTGCATGTCAATATTTTTTTTCTTTTGCATTTTCTATCGAGTAGTCATCTATCGTAACTTCCAGAGAGTACCTATGAAGCTTTAGCATCAGGGTCACATACACTTCTTCAGAACATCAATGCATACGGCCACTACCACGGGTGAGAAGATCAAGACCCAGATTGCTCTGCATAAACAATTAAGCTCAGATTTTTTTTTCATTTTTCGTTTTTTCGAATTTTGAATCATAAAACTATTTTTTAAGGATGAACTATTATGAGTTCAATCGTCTCACCCGTGATAGTGTACGTGACGTTGATGTTCAAAAGAAGTGTACGCGACCCTGGTGTTAAAGCTCCACAGGTACACTCTGAAAGTTACGACAGATGACTAAAAACACTACTCACCAGAAAAGGCAAAAGAAGAAAAAAATTGTACACGTAAAGTATAGAATAAAGGCTCACAGAAACAGCTGTACCTCAGTGCAAAATCAAAATCTTGGAGTTTCGAAAAATCTAATGGAAAGAGGAGGAAAAATCCTATTAAGAGATTCGATAAAGAGTATTATGAATTTAAAGGTTTATAAGCCCTTTAAACGGTAGGCTCACGATGTATGATATAAAAGAAAAAATAAGCAAAAATATGCCTCTTTAACCTCTAAAAAGAGACTTTGAGATAAAACACGCCGTAACTTCCAGAGTTCAACTCCAATTGACTTTCTGACTAGCTAAATCGAAAGATCTCGCGATTTGACACAAGAACTGACTCTAAAAAGGGACTTTTTAGGTTTTCTCGAGCAGTGAAGAGGGAAAGAGCGCGCGGTCGGCCGTTTTCGAGCGCCACGGCCTGTTTTTTTGCTACACTTTACGTTTCTTCATCTTTCACGCGTTAGCCTTTCGCCATAAAAATGGAATAAATACATGGTTTTTGTGTATTTTTTCTTCATCTTTCCAACCGTGCGATTAGTTTGAGGAAAAATAGCTTTGTTTCGCGAATAAAACGAAAATAATGAAACTATTAATGAAAAAAGTTAAGGGGAGTCATACACCAATTCACTACACTTTGTCATTTTTTTTATTTAAACCGCAGTTTTATGTCAATCTGCATTTTCAACATAAAATTGACATCTTTGAGCCCTAAAAAATGTGAAAAGAATTGCAGAAGAGGCCTTTGCATCTAAACGTAGCTCATTTTTGCTATTTTAGCCTTTTGGCACTGTGGGCAAGGTTCAGATCAGAGTTTTTGGGTTGGGAGTTCCTGATAGGTCCAAAATCTTCAGAAAAGTATCCTTTATGGGCTGAGTTTTGTAGAATTTTGACTTAGACTTTCATATCAGTTCTATTATTCAATGTGTGCTCAAAAAAATTGATAACTTTTTTTTATATCTTGTTTTTTTCACATATTTTGGCATACAAACTTTTTTATAACTCTAATCGAAATTCCACAAAACTCAGCCCATAAAGGATACTTTTCTGAAGATTTTGAGACCTATCAGGATCTCCCAACCCAAAAACTCTGATCTGAACCTTGCGCACAGTACCAAAAGGCTAAAATAGCAAAAATGAACTACGTTTAGATGAAAAGGCCTATTCTGCAATTTTTTTCACATTTTTTAGGGCTCAAAGATGTCAATTTTATGATGAAAATGAAAATTGACATAAAACTGTGGTTTATATCAAAAAAATGACAAAGAGGAGTGAATTGGTGTATGACTGCCCTTAATTTATTTGTTCGAAAAAGTCACATTTTTAAAAATTAATTGCACTATTGGAAAGATGAGAAAAAATACACAAAAAAAATGTATTTTTTTATTTTTGTGGTGAGCGTATAACGCGTGATAGATAAAGAAACGTAAAGTGTAGCGAAAAAATAGGCTGCGGCTGACCGCGCGCTCTTTCTCTCTTCACCGCTTGATAAAACCGAAAAAGCCTCTTTTTTAAGTCATTTCTTATGTAAAACGCAAGTTCTTTCGATGTAGCTAGTCAAAAAGTCAATCGGAGTTGAACTCTGGAAGTTACAGGGTGTTTTATCTTCAAGTCAATTTTGTGAGGTTATGGAGGCATATTTTTGCATTTTCAACCTCACAAGTAAAAAGCTGAGGTAAAAACCTATCGAAAACTTATGTTGGTTTATTTTTCTGAATTTTATTTAACCCTTTGCAAGCGAGTTAAAAACTGAGCAATTCGGCCGTTTTCGCTGCCCGCGCGTGGTGATGGGGCATTATTCGTGTTTTTACCCATATGTAACCTAAATTTTTCGATGACTTCTGGTTACAAATCTCATTTTTTAGTCTATCGCATAGCTTCCTTTATGGGGTAGCAAAAAAACGTTGCTATTTACCCAAATTCGGCAAATTAATAGGGCCGTGTGAGTACCCGATTTTTCGAGTTTTACTCGACGTAAACTCGAATCATCGAGTTATATTTTACGTAAACCGTATAAATATGTATATATTTTATAAAATTGTTCTGAACAGTTAGTTGTAGTTTTTAATTCAATGATAAATAATAACACAATCTTATATTTCAATGTGTTTCCTTAGAGAGGAAGCTATGTAATAGGCTTTGAAATGAGATTTGGAACCATTTCAAAATATTCCGACCGTGTTAACCAAGCAAGCCACCAGGAATAATATTCTCATGGTAACATCGTGAGTACCCGAAGTAAGCCTTTACCGAGTTCGAATTCCTACCTAGTGCGTCAAGCGAACTGCCCAGGATGATATTCATCCAGTGTCATCGCAACTTCCAGGAGAATCATCAATATTTGCGAAATATACGCGACAGCGAGTACATACGCATTCATACAATATACACTAGACTGGAAACAAAAAAAATTTTTTTTTTATTTTACCCGGACCAAATGGAAAAGTGATCTATGTACCAAAAAAATAGTCTGTGCAAAATTTTAGCTCATATATATTGAGATAACCCGTGCCGCCAGTCGCTTGAAGGTTTTTAAATTCGATTTAAATTAATTTTTTCCGCTTCATTACAGCAATATTCAAATGGCTCTGTAGCCGTCAATTTTTAAGCAAATCCAAATTCAAACTTGTCAACTAAAAGGTCTTAAGAGACCTTTAAAGGTCTTAAAAAGACCTTTAATTTGCTTTTTTCAAAGTTTTGATTGCTTCAAAAATAACTGCTGTAGAGCCATTTGAATATTGCTAAAAAATGGAAAAAAATCGCTAGAATTATCGGTAGGGAGACAAAATCTCCAAAACAAAAGTTCCAATGCCAAAATGTCCAAAACCCAAAATTCAAAAAAAAGTCCAAAGGTACAAAAGATCCAATTATCTGATGTCCAACAAAATAAATATCCAAAGTTAATTTGCCCAACCCCAAAAGTCTAATAATGAAAAATGCATAGCTGCAGCGTATGTACACGTACATGTACATGCGTACATATATATATGTCTACATATGTATACATATGTATATGTACGTAACTATGTTTGTTTATCGGCGTACTTACCCCGTCACTTACGGTACGATTTCGCGACGATCGGTCACGGTTAATCATCTCGCGGTCTATTTAAATTATTTTGTCGCGGTTAATTTGAATTATGGTACTTCGTTTAAATTTTACGTTACGCCTCCGTTTGTGTTTTCCGTTGCGTAAAATTTGTGTTAAAATTTTGTGATGGCTGAACAACCACCAACGGCTGAGCTTATCCACAAAGGCGGCACCACGTATCTTCACTACGATGGATTTTTATACCTCCGTCATTCTCGAAAAGGTAAGTCTCTCAGTCTATCTTTCTCGCGCTCTCTTTCTATATCTCTCGCGCTCTCTGTCTATCTTTCTCGCGCTCTCTGTCTATCTTTCTCGCGCTCGCTCACCCCCTCTCAGGTTCAACAAGTTATTGGAGATGTCAGAGAAAACCACAGTGTGCTGCTAAAATAACTATCATTCACAATGGGGATGACATCATCGTGAAGTCAGGAGGTGACGCGGAGTCTCACGAGCCGAACCATGCACCTAACCCAGAAGAAGTGGAGGCTTTGAAACTACTATCGGACCTGAAGCGTGAAGCACGAGAACATCCCGAAGCGCCACCATCGAGGTTAATGCGACGGCTCAGCTTCCTGATCGGATGAACGTCAGGAAGCAACTGCAGAGGGAGCGCCTCAAGGAAATGCCGTTGAACCCGGTAAACATCGAGGACCTGGAAAGCGTGCCTGATAAGTTCCGAAGGACGAAGATGGGTGATATTTTTCTTTTATATGATTCTTTTGAAGACGATGATTTTACTCTTACATGTGGCCGAATAATAATATTCAGCACACGTGAAAATTTAAAAGTTCTTTTCAGATCTCCCCTTTGGTACGTTGATGGTACCTTCAGCACCGTGCCATCTATTTTTTTTCAGATGTTTGCTGTGATGGGTTCCGTCAACCAAGTGCACAAAGGAGTCGAGCAGACTATAGCATTGCCTCTCGTGTATGCTCTGATGGAAGGAAAGGAGCAGATTGCCTACGCAAAAATTTTCCAAATCATCAGTGACCGCGGACGCGAATTCGGAATCCAACTTCGTCAACCGCCTCGTATTATGTCGGACTTCGAACTGGCCATCATAAACGCAGCAGCAGAGTTCGGAGGAAATGTTCATCTATACCTGTTTCATCTCTGTCAAAGCGTGTATCGCTTTCTTTGTGAAGTACGATTTTTTATTTTTTCTTTCGTTCTTTTTCATCAACTCACTTTTATTACTTTTATACTTTTCCAGGTTGGACTTCAGAGCGCCTACAAAAATCCAAAGGATGACTCCGTACGCACGGCATCAAGGATGATGTGTGCCTTGGCATTTGTCCCCGTGGATGACGTTGAAGAAGTTTTCGATCTTTTCAAGGAACAAGAACATTTGCCTGAAGTCTTTAGGATCAAAGTTGTACCATATTTCGAGGTAAGTCGTATATTCTTAACTTGTTATCTCTTTTACTTAATTTTTTTAAATCAAATCATTATAGAGAACGTATGTCCGTGGGAAGAAGCAATCAAAACTTTGAAAAAAGCAGATTAAAGGTCTTAAAAAGACCTTTAATTTGACGGGATTGAATTTGGATTTGCTTAAAAATTGACGGCTACAGAGCCATTTGAATATTGCTGTAAAGAAGCGGAAAAAATTAATTTAAATCGGAAATTAAAAAAAAAATTTTTTTTGCTTCCAGTCTAATATACACACACACACATACAATGCGTACGAGGTGTGACTACTTTTTAGGTGTGAACATTTTTTGTTAGACCACTTTTCATGCTTCTCAACTTCATACTGTTGTTTACATCGAAAGTAGTGAATCTTTCGAAAATTTTATTACCTCATTTCGATAGGATTTTTTCAAGGAATCTGATGATCTTTTCAGATTCTCGATATTTTTTATGAAATTCGAATGAGAGTGAAAAGAAAGTTGGCGGAAATTTATGCGCTGTATATGAGTAGCGGCGTGTCGTCACTTAGTTCTTGTCATACTTGCCAGATGGAGCGCGACGGGCACTCCTCGATATGACGAGCGCGGCGAACAGCCTTACTGCTCATAAAAATTTATCAATAATTTTTGCGATGTTAACAAAAAATATTTTTCATCTGATAAAACATTGATTTTAGAAAAGAAGTTTATGGAACAAAAATTCTTAGAATTAATTAAAAAACATGCCTGAATTATTTCAGAATTTTTGGAAGTGATTTTAGAAAACCGGATTTTCCGTACTTTCCAGAAATGTGAAAATTATTTCGGAAAATTCTGAAAAAAATTTGAGGGTGTTCCTTGAATAATTCTAAGACTTTCATGTTCTGTAAACTTTTTTTCTTAAGGGGACATTCCCATTAAAAATGAAAAAAAATCGATACATTTTTTTTACGTTAAAATGTTCTTTAACATTACAAAAATATCCTGTTAAAATTTTAGAACGAAATTCATAAAGGAAAAAAAGTTATGCCCGATTACACGAAGCGTCTAGCGTGCTCGATATGTACAGAGCAAAACTTCGGACGCGTTTTTCTTATAACTACTTTTTTTCAGCTCTTGACAGCGATTGCGAAAAAACTACTCGTTCGATCTTTACGTTTAACGTCTCGTTTTAATCGTTACAACTTTCTCTAGAAGACAAACCTCTAAAAAGTTGAAAAAATCATCCCTAATTTTTTTTATAGGGGTGAATTCATCCCTATAAGCACCGAACAGAGGATTTTTTAAAGAAAAACTCGTGCCAAAATCGTAAAAATTGAAAATATCAATTTTATAGAGGTTTGTCTTCTAGAGAAAGTTGTAACGATTAAAACGAGACGTTAAACGTAAAGACCAAGAGCCGAAACACGGATTTCAGCAAATTCCGTCTATAGTCAACAAAATGGGTCTTAAGTCCCATAAAAAATTTTTTTTTGTAGTTTAATATGTAAGAAACAATACCCCAAAGGTCCGGAATGAATAAAAATTATAGTTTTCAAAAAAAAAAAAAAAATTTAAAAAGTGATTTTTTTTACAATTTGCAATGGGAATGTCCACTTAAACTGAATAGCTTATGACATAGAAAATAAAGGAATTTGAAAGTCGATTTTTTCATTCAAGCCATCATTTCGTTAAGACAAAAATATTGTTTATCAAAAGTAACAATGGTTTTTTGACCCATTAAAAACAAAAATGCTTGATTTTTTTGTTGGTTTTCGCAGCAAAATTTTTTTTGCAGTTTCAGGTCTTTGAAAAACTTTGCACGGACCTATTTCGATGTAAAATTCATTCAGAAACTGAGCACGATTTTTTGCGTAATAAAAATGTTATAGCTACTTAAACAAAAGAAAAAGTAATAATTTTTGCAAAAAAATCAAATTTTCGATTTTTTTTTACTTTATTACCTCTAAGGAATCACGATAAACATGATCAGAGGTAATCACGACTATCAAAGTATCTCAGGGAATTTTTATGAAACTTTTAATGTATGTGCGCGCTCGCGCGCGTCAACTAATCAAGTGAAAATGACAAACATGAAATTGAAATAACTGATGACTTACAAATATAAACATTTTAGCAAACGCCAAATTTAAGTTTTCTTACTAAAATAAATATTTGAACGACTGACGCGAGATTCGACCAATCATGAAGCGAGGCGCAGTTACTCCTCGACCCATGAGGTGACGAATAAAACGACTTCACATGCTTTTTTTAAAGGAAAGATTTTCGAACCACTCCTTAAAATAGAAAATAACTCATATTCATATAAAATATCACTCATTCTTTACTCGAAAAATATTGAGTATAGAGTAAAAGTACACAAAACAAAAATTTAAAAGTTGTTCGAAAATTTCATAAAATTTCCCCGAGATACTTTAATAGTTGTGATTACCCCTGATCATATTTATATTGTGATTCCTCAACGGTAATATGGCGAAAAAAAGTCAAAAACTTGATTTTTTGAGAAAATTTTTACGTTTTCTTTTTATTAAGTAGCTATAATTTTTTTATTACGATCTTATCACCAGAAAAAAATTTAACCTCAAGGCACTGAAAATCCAATAGGTTTGGACCTAGAGAGCTGAAACTTTCAAGATTTTCATTTTTCAATGTACTCTTCAAACGGACATAATTGAAGAAAAAATCACATCAAAAATTTTTCACGCTAACTATGGCTTAGCCGATTTACATACAGGCAGATATTTGTGAGGTAAAATCCATCGACGCATTTTCTTTACGTTTTTTCTTAATGCTCGCAAAATGCAGGTATGTTAATCTGTCATGAACTCGTTAATAACTTGAATATTGCCTATTTAAACATCAAATTTGGACACAGATAGTGACAATCATTCCGTGATCGGGTACTCCTTGTTAGTTTGAATACCGTAGGTTCTTCTATGGTAACATTTCATTACCAGTTTTTATGACAAACGCATATGATAAAAATAAACTAATTTATAAAGATTATTAATAATTCTCGAATGTCAAAACATAATATATATTTATATTATATAGTGTCACGTGGGACGACAAGGCCCCACCAATGACGCGGCGCACTACAATGAGAGTCATAAGCATAGCTCATCAGCGGCGGCAGTATCAGTACATCAAGCGACGAGGAGACACCTTGCGAGAACGGCCCCTCCCCTCTGATATATTTTGAGCCTAATTAGTTATTTCGCCTTTTTATTTAACCCCTTCCCACGTAACAATAGTAATAACCATAAAAAAAACTTACCGATTAGCTTATAGCTATCTGGTTCCCACGGAGGAGGCTCTTTTGTAGCAGCATCGAATTCATAGTATAACAAACTAAACGTTTCTTTACAGCTGAGAGCATTTCCTGGAAACAAGGAACAGTCTCGAACTGTAAATTTAATTTCTATGTACATACGATTAGCTGGGCCTCGTTCAATAAACGGAGTCCATAGCCAATTATTAACATTATTATAAGCTACGTCACATACTACGTAACTTCTCCAATTTATTCCTTTGTCAAAATTAGTGAATGATTCTTCTACCCACTGCAAAAATAAATCAGAATACGAATAAGTGCATGTATAAATACATTTGGATCATAATAATATTTTACAAAACCGTGAGCACGTATGTCACCGATCTGAACACACTTTTGGTATGTTATAGTACATCGTAGAAAGGCCCCAAAACCAAAATTATAGACCCCCTCCCTCCTTCTTGATTAAAATATCAGAAAAAATTCATGAAGGTACTTTTCTGCAATCCTAGCAACTTTGAATTTTTTCAGATTTTTCAAGAGCTTCAGGCCTTCAGATGAAATCATTGAAAATTTCGGAAGTCCAGATATAGCGATATAAACCGATGTAAAACGCGAAATTTTTTTTCTTTAATCTCTTCAAAAAACAACATTAATTTTTTCAGATTTTCTCAGATTACCTAAAATATTTTATGAAGCCAAAAACCCTTTTTTGAATGAAAATTATTTTTTAGGGCGATCGGAGCCTTAAAAAATTTGGAAAAAATTTTTTTTCATATGTTTTCAATCAAAATACATTAGCTTAAAATTTTCTAGATTTTTAAACTACAGTTGATAGCTCCTAGAGCTGAAAAACGCTATTTTTAACGAAAAAGGTTCCTGGAAACCGATGTTTTCGGTGAAAAATTTGAAAATCTTTTTTCTGAATTATTTGTCAAATTTTTAAAAATTTTGTGTGTTTCGTTTTTCGATTGAAGCCTCTTAGGTCAATCTAGAGCATTATATAGATCGTAAAAGATTTTATTGTCCCATCAGTTGTCTTCAGGAATGTCCTCAGAATTTTATTTTATTCGATTTGATGTTCTAGATTGAGCTAGAGGCTTAAATCGAAAAAATGGAATGGTCAAAACTTTTTAAAATTCAGGAAAAAATTTTACTGATTGAAAAGTCCTTCGACCAATCCTACGAATCCATCGTTTTTGAGTTAAAAATTCCAGAAATCTTCTCAAATATTTTCTTTTTTTAATCGCCATTTTGTATAACTAAAATCATATTTCACTAATTGGAATCATCATAACTTTAAGATAAGGGCACATAGATGCTTGCGACGCGGTGGCCGCGTCGTAGCCTCATCGATGTTGGCTGCGGCTCTTAGCGCGCCAGAAGGAGACGTGTGTGTGTGTGTGTGTGTGCGTGTGTGCGAACTCGCTGCGGCTTGGAGCGCGCGAGTTTTGCTAGTATGTGTGTGTATGCATGCGCCAGCTGCGACTTGGGCGCGCTGGCAATGCATGCTGTGAGTGCGAGAGAGAGCGAGCGAGCCGAGCTGCGCCGCGAGGCGCGCCGGCTTGTGCGCAGCGGTTGAGCTCCGATCACGTCGAAGTGAGTCAGGAGCGTCGGTTTGCGAGCTCGGCGGCACGAGCAGCGGCGAGCGATCACGAGCGACGAGAGAGCGCTGAGATCGAGCGCGCTGATCGACATTCAAGTCCTAGCAGCTCAAGAGAGAACATCTCATTCAACAGCGACGACAGTTAGAAAGCGTAAGGGTTGGTTTGGTATAGTATTGTGTGAGTGTGTTGTGCGCTTGAGATTACTCGCGTGATTGTGTGTTCGGATTTGAGTGTTGAGTTGATCAAGGGTCGACCTGGTGCGCTTGAAAGAGCTGCACTATTCTACCCGGTGTGTTTGGTGAATTAGCTGAGTGGCGACGTAGTGGTAGGCTAGCGCACGCGCTGGACTTTGTCCTTGCAGCGTGCAGCTGGCGTGGTTAGCTGAGTGGCGAAGCACAGACCACCCAGTTGGTCTCGTGCACCTCGTCTCCTCGGCGACGCCCAGCGCGCTTCATCCGAGCGCGGCGGAGGGACCCGAGTTCGAGAGTAAGAGCGAGTAGGGTCGCAGTGTAGTGTCGAAGCGAAAATTAGGTAGTGTTGGCGTACCCTGCACACGGTCTCGGGTAATACTCGGCAGTCGAGTAGAAGGCCGTGTGGCATGCTTTATTAGTACCTAAAACGCTAGGATTTAAACAATTTTTATGTAAAAATCCAAAAAAAAATTTTTTTTACGAAATTACGTCTTTTTTTTATAAAACCATCCATAACTTCTGACCCGTTTGTTGTATTAAAAATCTGACACCAAATTCGGAAAGTTCATTAAATTTTTTATTAAAAATGCTTACCAGCAAGTTCTCCAGAACCCATTTTCAGTCTAAGTACATCGGTTCAAAAAATATCAAAAATGTGTCCGTACCGGACTTAATGGGTTAATAATAAAAAAGTTTTACGAGATATCAATATTATGTCAACTGTTATTTATATTTCGGTAAGATCTAAACTTCTACTTTCTATTAATATGGGACATGACGTGTTATGACGTGATAAGCTCGTTGAAAACGTTAAATTTCAGAATCATAATAGTGTAAGAAAGAGGCTATGTTTTTTCATTCGCCTGTATTTTTTTAAACATACTTCACGATAATTTCTTTTTACAAAATTAGTATTTAGACGTTGGTAGTTTTCAATAAAAAATTATACCACATTAGGTGACGTGTCATATTAGGGCAGTCTCTTCAAGTTATGAAATAGATTTTTTGTAAATTTACGACGCTTCCGCTATTATGTAATGAAAATTGATGACATATTTTTTCAAGTAGGGGGAAGCAGGGGGTGTTGGCATGTCAAGTAAGTTGGCGAAATAACTTATTTCTCCTGATCAATGTCTTGAACCGAGATAGTGCCATTACATACAAACACCACATATTACAGTGTTAGGCCTACTGAAAGTATCATCTATAGAAAAGTCATTAATGCGGATAAATATGCCGTTTTGCTAGCTTAGCTCACATGTCAAACCACCCTACTGTTCCCTAGCTAAGGAGATGCTTCATTAATTGATGTTTTTTGCGGCTTCCACAAAAAAATCACCGAATTGCAGCATTTTTAAAAAATCATTGAGTGGAGAAAATCCTTTATGATCTTATTGTATGAAGAAGAAATTAGTTAAACATAATTAATATTAACATTTTATAAAAGTACTTACTCCTGGTGTATTTGCTTGTTTGCCGAAAGGAAACTTGGTCCATTTTAAGCTTCCCTCTATTGTCGTATCTAACAATACCACTGAAAACAGAAAAATTAATGTGAAATGTAGGAGAAATTTTTTTACATTGATCGAAAGCAATTAAAGAACCAAAGGGGCTTAAAATTGGAAAGGAATTTTTTTATTTTCAATTAGGACTTTTTGCTCCTCTTTCCAATGCATTTATCAATTTTGATTATTCACTGAGATACAACTGTTTCTGTGAGCCTTTATTATAAACTTTACGTGTTAAATTGTTTTTACTTTTGCATTGTTTGGCGTTTTACGTTTTGCAAAATCGTCGTGTCATAACATACAAACCTAGCCGTTGAAGCTACAGCACCAGGGTCCGGTATATTTCTTCAGAACATCAATGGGCACAAACGCAAACTCAAGCGAGACCGTTCGACCCCTTAAGCATAATTTTTTTTCGTTTTATGTTTTTTTCTATATTTATGTTATAAATATACTCATTAAAAGTGATATATGAGTTCGATCACTTCACCCGAGGTTGCGTTCATGGCAATTGATATTTACGCGATTCTGATGCTGTAGCTTCTACGGTTTGCTCTGTTACGACAAGTGAGGTGCATTTTGCTAAAATGTAAAACGTCAAAAAACACAAAAGAAGAAAAAATTCAACATATAAATTACACGAAAAAGGCTCACGGTAACAGCTGTATCCCAGTTAAAAATTCAGGGAAAGGGTGGAAAAAATCCTACTCAATAATATTAAAAAAAAAAAAATTTTTCAAGTTCAAGGTGTATATGTCGCCTTAATTTTTCGTCCGAATGTATATCACTGATCTTGACACGGTTTAATATATTACTAGCGTCGTTCCTCGCTCGCTAACGCTCGCTCGGTCTCAGATTGTTTCAAAGAAATTTTAAGAAATATTGGAGGAGTAAGAATATTATAAGACATATTTATGAAATATTTAAATTTTGAACAATTTTAAATGTTGAGACATAATAGAATATAATAGAATCATGTTTATCGATATACTATGTGATTGGTCATGATTCATTGAATACAAAATGACCCAAGAACTTGATAGATTTAACTTAACGAAACATCATCTCTCCTTCTCGTCTTAAATATAGTACAGTGACTTTCTAAAAGGGCATTAGTTTGTACGTTGAAATAGGTCTATGAGAAATTTGGAGATTAGTAGATTAAAAAAATAACTAAATAAAAAATCTGCTATACTTAAGTGGAAAAGAATTTAATTATAAAAATTTTGAGACCTAAAGGATCATTGATTAAATATTGATTAAATATTATCAAAATCATGTTGACAAGGACTTAAAAATTACAAGTCAATATATATGTATCCTGGATGAATTTTAATAATAATAGGAACCCCAGACATATTTTTTGTTGTAAAAAAACCTGCAAAAACATATTTTATCATCCGAAACAAAAAATTTTAATATTAATCCTTAATTTTCATGCTTTTGCATTTAAAATTTCCATGGCCTAAGAACAACAATCTTTATACTTTAATTTTCGATTCTTTTTTTATTATAAATTTTTTAATTTTCATTTTAGCGACGAAAATCTTTCACAGAATAGACAAATACTAAAGATCATTGTACCCGTTCACTTGACTTATCTGTAATTATATACTTAAATAACTAACTTGTCTGCTTTTAATTCATAAACATTAATTTCTTTTTCTTTTACATTACTTTAAGATAAATAATAATTTTCAAATGTACATTTTTTTCTTGTTCGAAAGTCTAGTTTGATATATTGTTTTCGAATATGGGATTAATGAATCTTTATTAGAAGCAACAAATGAAAGAATGAAAAAGGTTATATTGAAAAAAAGCCCTTTGGTCAGTAATATTGAAATTAGTATTGAATTAATTTCTTTTTTTTTACATTACTTCAAGATAAATAATAATCTAATGTAAATTTTTTTCTTGTTCGAAAGTCTAGTTTGATATATTGTTTTCGAATATGGGATAAATGAATTTTTATTAGAATCAACAAATAAAAGAAAGGAAAAAGTTATAATGAAAGAAAGCCCTTTGGTCAGTAATATTAAAATGAATAATTTTGATAAAATAATATAAAATATATGGGTCAAAATAATACATTTTTCAATTTTCGTCCGCACGTATGTCACCAATCTTGACGCGCTTTTGGTATGTTATAGAGTACATCATAAAAAAGTGCCACGCATCACAAAAGTGGACGGGTCGAAGCGTTCCCCAAATGAACTCATCCACGAGAACCCGAAAACAAAAAAATTCCCTGAAGATGTTTTAACAGGGGCCAAAACGGGCACATAGTGCACCAGGTCGGCACGGTCAAGTTATTCGCCACAAACTCATCCGCGAGAACAGGAGAACAAAAAAATTCCCCGAAGAAGTTTCAACAGGTGCCAGAACGGGGACTCGGTGCACCAGGTCGGCACGGTCAAGTTATTCGCACGCGCATATCACCTGCGCTGATGCGGAGACATTTTAGAGAAAAAACTTTGCTATAAAAGCCGGCACAGCTGGCGTCGCGCGGCATTGCCAGCGGAGCAGCGGTCAGTGCAACATCTATGTTATTGACGTATGACCGAAATAATGATCGTTTTCATACTCAAAAAGCAAGTGTTGCGCGAGCGCGCACATACATTATAAGTTTCATAAAAATTTCCTGAGATACTTTGATAGTCGTGATTACCTCTGATCATGTTTATCGTGATCCCTTAGAGGTAATAAGGTGAAAAATAATCGAAAATTTGATTTTTTGCAAAAATTCTGAAAAAATTCACACGTATTCTCTAAACGAATTCAAATACATTTTTACACTCCAAATTGTACTTTTTAGTTAATATTTAGCGCATGTGAAATAGTTTTCGAGTAAAAAATGAGGGAATTTTTATATCGCTACTCGGTATAAATTTGTCATTTTAGAAATATAGGGGCTATATAGAAATCGCGGCAGCGCGTTTTTTGAAGGTTCAGAGAAAAAGTGCACGATTGCTGGTGCTATGGGAACCCTCGGTCGACAGGACAAGGTAGAAAATCGACTTTGAAAAAAAATTTTTAGTCAAAAAACCATTTTTTTTCGGTAGTTTATATGAACAGACGAGACACACTTATTAAGGAAAACCCCCACACATTATATACCAATTGTGCTGGAGTGTTATTTTTTAAAAAAGAATTCAAGACTTGAAAAAGTTAAAGTACTACAACTTTGCAGCCAGCTGGACTTGTCGGTTTTAGCCTGATAAAAATAAAAATATCTTTGTCTTAAATTAGGGATCTTTCTATTTACCACTCTTCCCTTAGCAGTATTTACGTAGAACAATTGTAAAACCATGATGAGGTGGACTGGGGAACTTCATTGCCTTTCATTTTGTTGGGAATTCATTTTTCCTTCAAAAGAAGATATTCTTTGAAGGGCAACAATACCGGGATAAGTTTACGGCGAGTCTCTTCGACTTCCCTCAGGATTTTTCGTCTCAGATATCAGTAATGACAGATTACACAGCTCTACAAAAAAAAAAAATTTTCAAATCCACCGACCGGACCTAGTGGACTTTATGTTTTTGGGGTCGCTGAATCCGAATCCGGGGTCAGTTTTTCAAGGTTGGCCCATTTTAGAGGTCATTTGAAGGTCAAATAATAGGAAAAAGGTAAAAAATCTGAAAAAATTCATAAATGGGTTTCTGATGATGCAGAATCCAAATCCGAGGTCGGATGACCTTCAGGAGGTCACTTTCAAGGTCATGTGAAGGTCAAACTACAAGAATTCAATGAAAATATCCGAAAAAATCACCCTTTTGTTTTGAGGGTCGCTCATTCTAAATTAGAGGTCATTTTGACTGAATCTGGCCTTGTAAAGGTCATTTGAAGGTTATTTTAGGGTCAGATCACGAAAAAAGCTTAAAAAAATCTGATAATACTCATTTTCAGGTTTTTAAGGATGCTGAACTCAAATCTGAAGTCAGATGACCTCTATGAAGTCACCTTCAAGGTCATTTCAATGTTAAATTTATTTAATGCGATAAAATATTGGAAGAAAGTTGTGCTTAGTTTTTTAAAACTGAATTAATTATTTAGTCTGAGACATTTAGCGAGCTCACATTCTGGAATAGAGCTGCTTTTTTCCCTACTCAATAAATATAATACATTTTTTCTAAGCTATTTCCCCGCAGTAAAGCAACCAAAAAAATCTCTTTATTTTTTAACAATCAATTTTTACTTCCGTTATTATAAAATTTACCTTAATTTTGTTGACATAGCTTCAGGTAAATTTTTTATAGGACTTCTTTATATGTGAATATAATATAGGCTATTTTATTTTTTACTATAGAATTGGGTCACAAAATTTGAAAAATTCTTCATCAATGGATTTTTCTTCGATTAAAACGAATGAATTTTAAAATTTTGTGAAACAATGTCTGAGAGTGTAAAAATAAATTCACTATAAGTATATCATTATGACAAAGTAGAGATGAGCAAGGTAGATCGGCATGGGGAGTGAATTGACAAATCGGCATATTTTTTCATATTAATGCACCGTTTTCGTTCGTGATATTGATATGGAGAAATATGCGGTTCTGTTAACTTACTCTCATTCTGACACTCTTTTTTTCTTCTAGTCTTTACCTGCTGCCTCGATAAGTTTGATGCCGGTGAAATAAAATGTAATATGTCTTATAAACTGCATTTCTTACATAACCATTCAGATGAGTTTCCAGATAACTGTGGTGATTTCAGTGACGAGCATGAAGAACGATTCTATCAAGACATGAAAAGTATGGAGCAGCGGTATCAATTAGGTAGATAGGATGTTTTGATGATGGCTGATTGATTACTGCTGGATGTTGAAGAGAGAGAGAGAGTCAAAATGAGAAAGGCAAAAAACGCAAACGAAAACCATTACGCCGTTCGTTTGAAGAAAAAAAAGATGCGTTGCGAAAAAAAAGTAAAAACGCATGCAAAATTAAAAATATTTTCTTAATTTTTTACTTCCTTGTATTAATTTAAAGTTTAAATGACCTTGAAGGTGACTTCATAGAGGTCATCTGACTTCAGATTTGAGTTCAGCATCCTTAAAAACCTCTGAATGAGTATTTTCAGATTTTTTTAAGCTTTTTTCGTGACCTGACCCTAAAATGACCTTCAAATGACCTTTACAAGGCCGGATACAGTCAAAATGACCTCTGATTTAGAATGAGCGACCCTCAAAACATGAGGGTGATTTTTTCGGATATTTTCATTGAATTCTTGTAGTTTGACCTTCAAGTGACCTTGAAATTGACCTCTTAAAGGACATCCGACCTCGGATTTGGATTCGGCATCCTCAAAAACCCATGTATGAATTTTTTCAGATTTTTTACCCTTTTCCAATTATTTGACCTTCAAATGACCTCTAAAATGAGCCAACCTTGAATCGAGACATAGAAATCCTGGTATATTTGTTTTCAAAGAACTGAAGGATTGTTCTCATGCTTCACTAAAAGATTGTAGGATTCTAAAAGCTTTACAGCCTCCTTACACTGGATTCCGAGTTCGGAGTGTTCTGCTACAGACGTGAATAGCTGTGCCTCTTACTAGTTATACTCTCAGTGCCTAAAACCGGTGTTTTTTTTTGGTGGGAGTTGCTGCACCATACGCGCGCAGTGTGGTGCCGCATTAGCTTGTGAGTGCTAAACTCTCAGTACAGCCGAATAGAAGGGTGAATGTTCGCTGGCCTGCGACAGTTGGCGTGATTTTTCCCGTGTTCGCTGTGTATGCTCGACACGGCGGACAAGATCCTCGAGAGGATTATATGCAAACGCCTGGAGGTGTAAACGGAGGCCCCAGATGGCCTCTCAAATCATCAGCACGGATTTTGGAGAGGAAGATCGACCATCGACGCCATCGAGTCCGTCACCGCGGCCCGTGAGGCGGTCGGAGGCACGAGGGGCCGCCGTAAGTACTGGAGTGGTGACGGTCGTCGTCACCCTCGACGTTCGAAAGGCGTTAAACTCGGCGCGGTGGAACAAAACTGAAAATTTCAAATAGTATTGGTTACTAGAGCGCTATAGTAAAAAAATTGACTAACCGTAATAGCAGCGGTAACTAGATTTTTTTGGTAGATTACACCACATATTCGAGTATTTACATAACTTGAACTTGAATTTTATAGTAATCTTAGCTCACTTGATATTTTTTCGTACATACATAAGTTACAACTTAGTTATACTATCGAACCACAATATTATAAATAATATATCATTTTTTGACTATAGCAAAATAAAGAATAATATATTTTTTTAAATTGATAATGCTTCTTATCATTCAACTGAATTACTTAACGCTCATCCGAACGTAGAAATTTTGTTTCTCCCCCTCCAAACACTACCTTGTTGATCCAACTTATGGATCAAACTGTAATTTCGACTTTTAAGTCGTATTATTGGCGAAGAGTCTTAAAAAATATGTTGCAGGCTGTGAACCAATACGATGAACATGATTTGAATTTTGTTAAAAATTATTAGAAAAAATTTTCGATTGCTGATTCTATCCGAATCGCTAAAGAATCATGGGACGAAATTTTACATTCCACCATAAACGCCAGTTGGAGATAATTATGGTCTGAGATTGTGCAGAAAATAGAGGAACCCGCTTCAACCGTTGCCGCTGAAATAATCAGCGTTTCACGTGAAATTGGTGTTAAAGGGTTTGAAAATCTTCAAAAATCAGAGATTCTAGAAATTTTTGATGATACTGTTAAATTAGCCCCGGAAGATCTTGAATCTGACGTTACAGATTTTGTGACGGATAATATATCCGTTACTCTCTCTCTCCCTCCCGCACATGAGGCGAAGGCCCAAATATGTAATATACTTTTTATTACTATTTATCAATTATTTTACTATTATTCATACGTAAAAGGCAGATTGAATCGAGGCAGACGTGCCTGACAAATATGTTGCCTTCCGCAGGACGAGCAGGGTGCGGCCGACTGACGCTGAGAGGGGGAAAAAGAGAGAATTTGGAGCGGCTCGCGGGCCGTAGGACGCGACTGAGAGCTGACTGCTATTTCGGCAATTGGCACGTGTGCACGCAATTGATTTAATAATTAACGCGAGTAAATTCACTCGATGGTAATTGTGTTTTTCCCACAAAAAGTGATTCGAGTCCTTATATACATTCGGTTAGTTAGTGCCGTTCTATTGCGCTGTGAGCCCAAAGAATTTCCGATTGGGGAACGTGGGTCCGACGCCGAAATAGAGTTCAGACTCCAGCGGGTGAGTAGCTGTTAATCGATTACGCGGCCATTAAATCTCTCTCAGCGCCAGCCCGTTCACGCTCGGTTCAGCGGAGGCCCACTCGTAATCTGTACCCCGGGCCCAATTCTATTTCCATTATACTTCGACCTAGTTTAAGGGGAGGCTCTCATCTAGCGCCTCAAAAATGACGTGTTTTTCGTGATTTTTTTTTCGTGGAAGGAAGTGAATAGTGCAGTCAAATTTTGTGGTACATATAAAGTATGTATTTAACTACAATTACAAATTTTTTCAGACCAAAATATCGAATTATTTATCGCCTAGCAGCGTTTGATGGAGGTCGTGTTAAAAAAAGGTACCTCAACGGGCGGCAAGCTAGCACCTTCAGTTTTAGCCCGTAACTAAAAATGCGAAGTTCCTCTTAAACTAGATGACATTTGCTGGAGGTTGAACCTAAATAATTGCAAAAAAATTAAAAATTGATAAAATGGCGGACTTCGGAAAAAAAATTTTTTTTTTGCCATTTTTTGGCTCTTTTAAGGGCTGTAAAAAGTAATAATAATGAAAAAATTCAAAATTTTATAGGTTTAACCTCCAGACAATTTAATTAGCTTTAAAATAAAAAAAACCGCTGCCAATGTATTGGCAAGTAGCTTCCTCATACTTTTTTTTTAACTTAAAAATAATTTGAAAATATTAATATCATCTTTCTAATTACGAAAGCGAAACGAAAGCGCCTCTCAGCTTTATCGGGTATCTCAAACAAACAATGCAAAAAAAAAAAATTTTTTTTCTTAAATAGAAAAAAAAACGTTACGTTTATCGATAAATGAATTTTTCTGGCTTCGTCCCTATGTCATAACGAAAAAAATAAGCCCTCCCCCGTCACGATACGTGCTACCGTTATCAAGGAATCACTCTACACAGCCATACAGCCGCATACACCCACATACATTCCAAAATGTGTCAAAAATTCGATCTAGTATATAGAAATATCATTAAATATATCCTACGATAATTATATACGAAAGCCTAAATGTATCCCATCACAAAACTTCCTATATGAGGG
>NW_019641704.1:149712-378386 GCF_000599845.2 Trichogramma pretiosum | reverse complement strand
TGGGACCGGTCGACGAAGGCCCGATGGACGCATCGACTGATCCCAAACATCAGGGTGTGGATCGAGAGGAGGCACGGAGAGCTGAACTACCACCTCACGCAGCTCTTGACCGGGCACGGCTTCTTCAAACACCATAGCCGACGCTACGACCACAATCAAAGCGCGCAATGCCCGGTCTGCCCCTCATCCATCGAGAACGCGGAGCATGTGTTTTACCAATGCCCGAGGTTCAGCGAGAAAAGAGAGAGTCTACACTCCCTGCTCCACGAGGTCACGCTGGAGAACACCACCAGGCTCATGCTCGCGAGCGAGCCGAACTGGCTCGCGGTTGCTTCCTTCGCCTGCTCAGTCGTAATAAGACTGAGAGACGAAGGAATGGACAGAAGGTGATGACCGGACGATGCAGCTGGAAGAAGACGCCACCGCATCCAAGCCCCCAAGAAGCGCAAAACGCCAACCCCTCCATCCCCGTGAAGTAATGCCTAACGGCGGTTTCCGCAGGGATGGAACAAAGGGAAAAATAGACGTGGATGTACCTACATACTCTATGTAAACTAATCTGTTATTTTCTTTCTTCTGCTACATTACTACTTAATGTAAACTCCTTTTTCTCTTTCTTCTAAATAAATCACCGTTATACATCCAAAAAAAAAAAAAAAAAAAAAAAAAAAAAAAAAAAAAAAAAAAAAAAAAAAAAAAAAAAAAAAAAAAAAAAAAAAAAAAAAAAAAAAAAAAAAAAAAAAAAAAAAAAAAAAAAAAAAAAAAAAAAAAAAAAAAAAAAAAAAAAAAAAAAAAAAAAAAAAAAAAAAAAAAAAAAAAAAAAAAAAAAAAAAAAAAAAAAAAAAAAAAAAAAAAAAAAAAAAAAAAAAAAAAAAAAAAAAAAAAAAAAAAAAAAAAAAAAAAAAAAAAAAAAAAAAAAAAAAAAAAAAAAAAAAAAAAAAAAAAAAAAAAAAAAAAAAAAAAAAAAAAAAAAAAAAAAAAAAAAAAAAAAAAAAAAAAAAAAAAAAAAAAAAAAAAAAAAAAAAAAAAAAAAAAAAAAAAAAAAAAAAAAAAAAAAAAAAAAAAAAAAAAAAAAAAAAAAAAAAAAAAAAAAAAAAAAAAAAAAAAAAAAAAAAAAAAAAAAAAAAAAAAAAAAAAAAAAAAAAAAAAAAAAAAAAAAAAAAAAAAAAAAAAAAAAAAAAAAAAAAAAAAAAAAAAAAAAAAAAAAAAAAAAAAAAAAAAAAAAAAAAAAAAAAAAAAAAAAAAAAAAAAAAAAAAAAAAAAAAAAAAAAAAAAAAAAAAAAAAAAACACACACACACATACATACCAACATGTGTCAGAAATTCGATCTAGTATATAGAAATATCATTAAATATACCCTACGATTACTCTATAAAAAAGCCGAAATGGAGCCCATCACAAAGCTTCCTCTATGAGGAAGCAAAAAAGTGTGCCTTTAAGTGCAGTACTTTTCGAGATATCTTGCCGCCCGATTCTGAATACATGGTTTCGAGAAAAACGCGTTTAAAGTTTTAGAAACTGAATGTACATACATACATACATCGTTCCCTCGTAAAAAGACAGCTTCGGTTTTTGCCTATAACTATTTAACTAAATCGATTTTGGTAAAAAGGGTTTCGGGGGTGTATTGTACGAGACATTTGCTAACTAAGTAAGCAAAAAAAAAATCGATTTTTTGATCGAGTCTCATGAGAGCCTCCCCTTAAGCATTTTCAATAAATCATTATTAATTTAAGTTTAACTCAGCCAGTGTCTACGAGTGGTCATTTCCGCCCAACCCTACAGCGTGCCTGTGTGTGTGAGTGCATGTGTTTGAAATTAGCTTACGTGGTAATAATTCGAACACCCCGCGAAGCCCAGCATTACAATTTACATAAAAAACAAAGAAGCGACGAAGTGAAATCAACCGAGGAGCCGACGCTTACTGTGGCAAATATAAAAAAACTCTTGAGTTTGATGCAGGAAGCCATTGATGTGGCCCTCGAATATGATTCGATCATGGTGCGTAGCATAAAATTTCAGCATGATTGTGAAGTTGCTGTGACTGCCTACGTTGAATTACACAAAAATATTATGAGACGCGCTAAACAGACACGCGTTATTGATTTTTTCAAGTAACTTTTACATGTACTTTTGAATAAAATGTTTTGGAAATCGAAAATTTGTCACATCTTTGCACGGAATCCCCCATTTCCCATAAGAGCAATGTTTTTTTACGCGATTTTTTGTACGTGGTACTTTTTTGGTACGGAACTACCTCGTAAAAACAGGGACTACTGTACTTAAACGAAAAAATGCAACGATAAAAAGTTTTAAAATCTTTCAAAGAATCTGCTTGAATTTTTTTTTTGAATTTTAGGGACCATCTACCGCTATCTTTAAAATGACCTAAAATTTATAAAAAAAGCGTCAAATTTGGGCCTCTTGAATTAAGTGATAGATGGTCCCCAAAATTCTGAAAAAATTAAAGCAGATTCTTTGAAAAATTTTAAAACTTTTTATCGTTGCATTTTTTTGTTTATGTTCTTCTATATCGATATAGAAAATAACAAAGATTTTTTTATAATGTGGAAAATCCTCTAAAAAATTGGCCCTAAGGCCCATGAGATCCAACTAAACACACGGAGCTTTAGTATTGGGTACCCGGAGACCCTCAAAAAATTTTGGAGCAAATTCATGACCCGGAGGTGGGGTGGTCTACTTGTAAGATGTTAGTATACGCTAATATGGGTTTTATGTGGAAACTGGTAACTAAGTTGATCATTTCCAAATCAACTTTTCACACAAATATGCACAATCTTACATTAGAACTTGAACCCAGTACTCTACCTATTCACTCACATTCATAAAACATTAATAACTGGATCTATAGTTGGAAATAAAATCACTCAAAATTTATCAATTACCACAAATCTTGTTTATCACATACCACATTTTTATATGAGTTTTATTGTCTTACTGCTTTTGTTGTTGGTTACAATTCGAAGGGCCGACCTTGGGTGGTTGGCGTTCATACATGCACTTATACACACACACTCTGCTGGACTGTCCTTGGGTTTCTCACACACACACACACACACACACACTCGGCTGGACTGTCCGTGGGTTTGTCATACTCCACTACACTGGTGGTCAAGATCGCTTGACCGTAACTCCACTCACTTCCGCACTCGAATAACTCTCGTACTTGACCGTTACTCTATTTCGCGACTACGACTGACCGACTGTTTGAACTGATTCGACTGATTGACGGCGATTGACTACCCGAACTGAACTGACCGATGTTTGGCCGCACGAGACCGAAGCCACTCAACATCTGGGCACAACTGCACTACTGACTAAACCGTACTTCCCTGTCTGACTGATTGAACTGACCTCGATCATCACTCTCGCTTCACTTATATACTCGCAGTTACCGGATTTTCCTTATCATCCAAATTCCGCCCAGTTGCAATAACATGTTTGTTACCAAATTACGCGTGGCCCAGCTGACACCATTCGGGTATCATAAGTCGATTTCGTACATCTGTTACTCGCGCATGGCAGAGATTCGTATCAGCGACCGGTCGTGTCATTGGTAGTGACTTGAAGCATACAATACTCGTTTTTGGTTAAGATCTGTTGTTCAATAAAAAAGTTATGGCGTAAAATGTATAAAATTATGATGATCTCCCATAAGAGCTTATGTTAAATTTGCTATTTACAACGGCTTCGTTCTCAAAAATTAGTTCGATAACTCATGTTGAAAATTCTACAGCATATCAAGGGAACTTTAAATGACATTTCTGGAAAGTTTCATAAACATCTGTTGTCGACCCGTTTCACTGATGAGCCACCATAATCTAATTTTCTTCTACGTATAAAGAAGCTATAAAAAAGGACAATTTTCCAAATTTCCAAATCCTTTCAATGCCTCCTCATAACAGGGGAGTGTGGTTATGGAGCTTAACCTACTTTTTGAAAGAATGCGACCCTCCGAGTAAAAAAATATGCCCTGGGGACTGAGCTACGATGATTTGAAAAATATGCAAAATTACATAAAAATGGCCAATTTTAGACCTTTGAGAGGCTCAATTTTGGGCCCTAGGTCCCCTACAGGGTAGAAATTTTAATTAAAATCTATTTTCATATACTCAAATATCATACTAATTTTTGGGATAGATTCGTGAACTCTTCCCACCAGATTCACCAAAAAGTAAAAAAACTGCTAATAAGCATACAAAATTCCGTCTTCAAGTGTAAAGTTTTCTCGGATACATTTTGTCTCGATACTCAAAAATCCGTGTAAAAATATATCTGCTGTTGATGAACTGTATATGTTTTAAGGAGACAGTTTAACACGGTTTTCCCCAGCAACACTCGCGAGCGAAGCGAGAAAAATAGAGAAGAATGCACGCGAGTCACGACGAGATGAGACACGTGATTCGTTTCCATGGTACTGAGCGAAAGTTAATACGCGCGTTACGCATTATCCAAAGTCAAGTGATTGATTTGATTCACATAACTCATGTTTGGGTGTGAACTGGACAATTAGCAAAAGAAATAGGTGCCGAGGTCTCTAGAACAATCTGAGCGAATATCTACGACGATCTTCATCGCCGTCTAATATTGGATTGCGAAAATATCGACAATATTACCGTGATGGCTTTCCTGCAGTACCTCACCATTGTTTATTCGTCTTATCTGTTTCGCACCGGTGTGTCTCGCGGAACATAGCAGAGAATCAATTACCGTGTATCATTCCCATCAAAAGTTTTGGATGTGAAACATATTCATCGGCATTTGCTATTGAAATAGATTCAATTGAAATTTTTAATTATTTTTGATTATTACTTGTTGTACAATGGATTGTGGAGGGGACGAATTTGAGCAAGTCTGCGAGTTTTTGCAGAGTTTCGCCGACATCGTACACGTTTACTCAGACAGAGTAGAAATACGTTTGACAGTCACCAGACTGATGTATGACGAGTCACCCTGAAGAGGGTCGATGTTATTTGTTGCCTCTTGGTTTACAAGTTTTGCAAACTCTACGTTTAGTCCTGAGAAGGACTAGTTTTGATGCAGGCTGTTGATTTGTGCAGAAGGACTGGCTGTGACCAGCGGTGACCAGCTATGACCGATGTTGACCACCTGTGACCGATTTTGACCGTCATGGAGGGGATGGTCGGATGGACAATGACGTCGTTGTCGGCTCGGGCTGCTTGGCTGTCACATGACTCGTGAGAGTGGAGTGACACAAATGCCGATCACTTTTCTGTCCAACTTGTAAAGTTGAGGTGGGGACCCCCACCCGACCGCGAGGTGGGGACGAGTGCAGCAGTGCACGACGTTTGAGTGGGGACGCACACAGGGGTCTCGGCGTTAGTGGGGATAACATACTTCATTAAATAGATCGCAAAACTCGTGACATCTTCGCAGCCTACAAAGTTGGTCAGCTGAGCGGCTCCGGACTTACCTTCCAAATAAAAGATAAGATATACTCGGCTCATCACATCAAGTGCCCCGATACTCGATCCGTTACAAAACCCTGAATGATATATATGAATCCGAAACATTTTCAAGACATTTAAGGCCTTGATACGACTACATTCTCTAAACTATTTCATTCATAGAAGATATCATTTAATTTTTTTTATAACTTTTTTAGTTTTTGATAAAAGAAGTTGAGTAGGACTGTATAAAATGTATACAGAATTTTTTTTTTCATACCATTATTTTTTACTTTGATATGAGTTTTTTTTATTAAAACTAAATGTATTTAAAAGTTGTTCAACGCGGTTCAAAAAAAATTATAAATATCATTGAAATCGTTTATGTTTCTTACTCGATCGAAGCGTCAGGTTGACTTATTATATCTCACATATAAATATTTGCGTCATAATGGAAAAAAAGGTACAAACCTTGCTCTGCATGAAGATGTATAAAAAGCGTTGAATACACAAACTGTACAAAAATAATAATAATTTGGGTTTTCATGATAGACGAATCCCAGATGGTTAAAATAAATTTGCATCAGTTAACTGATTAACTTTTCATTAGAATGCAATAATTTGGCTTTTCTATGATATTCTTGTAAAAAGTAGTTCTGTGAATATTAAACAAAACTGATCGATCATTTTCACAAACAGTGAAAAAGTTTCTTGTAAGGTGTCATGAGTAATGAAGATCCTTCCTAAAAAAATAAAGTCCTGGTTAAAAGATATATCAAGATTATTAACTCAATTTTATAATTTTATAAATCAATTTAGTCTAATATATAACAGCAATTTAATCAAGTCGAGAAGCGCGTCTCGCGCTCCGAATGGCAAGTAAGGCAGACGAGAGCAGCGTTTCTCCACACTCCTCATATACACGAGAATCGCGATTTGGGGACCCTCGAAAACAACCTAACGTTATAATTTGAAATATATAACAGATACGATAATTCTGATTCGGTAAATCGATTCCTTGTAAAAAGTGACACAAAATAGTGTATACAGTCTCCAAAACACGCAGTATTAACTGAATACGAGTGATAAAAGAAAAAATCCCCGACGTATAAACGCTCTCACGCAAAACGCGGTCTCACGCGATCTCACGCAGTCTCGCGGTCAACTTCATATCATCGATTTGATTGATTAATAAGGCTAAATGCAGTATCTACGTAATAATACTAAAAGTATGTGTTTTGAATAATGTACATGTTTATCAAGGTACTCGCAATCATCTTGGGTAGCCCTGTATGTTTTTCCGTTTTGAAAAACAGATCGCCTCCAAATTTTCTGCCGATTCTAAAAAACTAAACCGCACTCTTCAAAACCCAAGAGTTCGTTTTTTATACGGTTTTTTTATGATAAAAAACCACCCCTTGCATTTTTTTAAATTTTTTATGCGGCATCGGAACAAAGATCAAATTCTGAATCGATTCGTTTTTTTTTACGAACCCTTCGTCTTTTATCGTTTTTTGGCATTTTTCAAAATCGATTCTCTTTTCTAAGAAATGGTGCACGCACAAAATACTGAAATTCATTTCTCTTTCATTAATGCGTGCCAATTTTTTTTTAATATTTTAAAATTTTTTATTAAATGTTTTTTTTAATTTAAAAAAAAGTTCTTTTTTTTCAATAAATTTTATATCTTTTGGTTTTTTGTACTTTTTGAGTTGCATCAGTAGCAATGCCTATCAATTATTACAAATCTATAAATCAAAATATTCAGAGTTTATAACGTAGAATAAATGTGTCATAATTATTTTTGATGTGTAACGTCTTATGGCTCGTTGGGTAGGCTAGTGCATCCATGAAAAACGAGCGAGCGAGCGAGCGCGATAATCGTAGGTTTTTAGTCTCAGTAGCGTCTGTTTGCTTCTCGCGCTGTGATTGGTCTACGCTAGGCAGTGTCGAGTGACTGCTAGCTCGCTTCTGCTGCGACACGCACAGCACAGGCGAGCAGTACTCGGCAGTCAGCACTCATGTCTACGAAACGTACAATGTAGCGTTGGGTATCTCTGCGTCTCTGTCTCTCGCTCGCGCGTTGCGTTTTCATGCGTGTGGATCGGTCAAATAATAACTCGAGTTGTTTTATTGTATAGCTTCGTGCACATGTCTACAATCGTAAATCATAAATCAGTGTTCTGGTACACTAATTTTTATAAATTTACGTGAATATAACTACAAATTTGTTAGTGAAAGATGGCAATATGACGAGGCCGCGGAGCGGCCTCGGCAACCCCAACCAAACCTTAAGCTCAAAATTATCAAAACTAAATCAAAAATTTGAATTAAACTTGAATTCGTTTTGAAACGGAACTAATGTAAGTAGAGGCCGTGCAAGCGGCCTCGGCACTCATTCAACGAAATCACAATTAATCGGAAAGTATTGACTACAGAATAAATCGAAAAATCAGTTTTATTAAAAATTGATTAAAATTACATAGAAAACAAAATCAGCTGTATCAGAACAGCCGTAAGATGTGTAACGTCTTTATGAACATTAAAAATAGAATTTAACATTAAACAATTCAAGTAATTCTATCTAAAATTCGAGTAATTAAATCAAAACAAAATTCGAGGAATTCGATTTAAAAAATTCAAGTAAATCAATTTACAATAGAAAAAAAAGAAGCGCTGCAAGATGTGTAACTAGTCACATTTAAAGGTAAAAAATTAAAAAAATAAACAAATAAAATAAACCAAATAAAACGAAAAAGTATTTGACGTTGCACTTCCGGTGTCCAAGCATATTATACAAAAATCACCGGAAGTGCAACGTCAAATACTTTTTCGTTTTATTTGGTTTATTTTATTTGTTTATTTTTTTAATTTTTTACCTTTAAATGTGACTAGTTACACATCTTGCAGCGCTTCTTTTTTTTCTATTGTAAATTGATTTACTTGAATTTTTTAAATCGAATTCCTCGAATTTTGTTTTGATTTAATTGCTCGAATTTTAGATAGAATTACTTGAATTGTTTAATGTTAAATTCTATTTTTAATGTTCATAAAGACGTTACACATCTTACGGCTGTTCTTATACAGCTGATTTTGTTTTCTATGTAATTTTAATCAATTTTTAATTTTATTTTTTCATTAAAATTATTAAAATGATTATTATGAAAAAAATTATTGAAATTAATTTTTATATAATGCTACACATATTCTCTTAATTTTTATAAAATGATCGATCTTTACTAACTTTTTTATCTTGAATTCTAAATTGCTTATCATGTAATTGTAATGAACTTCTCTACAGAAAAATAAGAAAAAGAATTCAAAAGCAATGAAACTTAACAGGGACGTTGAATATGTATCAAAGAGTGTGAAAAGTCATAAAAGAGAGCGAAATAATTTTCACTATTCGATGTTTTTTAGATTTCAGAATTTTTCTCTAAGGGCGAGATTCTCGAAAAAATTCAAATTTATCTCTCAAAGATGTGTCAAATTTTTCGGAGATCTTTCCAAGCAATAAAACTTTACAGAGTCATTGCTTAGGTATCAATGAATGTAAAAAATTGTACTATATCGAAATAACTTTTACTAAACCATCTTCTCTCGATTTTTGAGTTTTTTTCTGAGTGCTAGATTCTAGAAAAAATACAATTTCATGTTTTAAAATTATGTAAAATTTGCCAGAGATCTTTCCAAACAACGCAACTTAATAGGGACGTTAAATAGGTATTAATGAGTGTGAAAACTCGTGTTACAAATATATAACTTTTACTATTCGATGTTTTTTAGACTTTAGAATATTTTTCTCAGGGCGAGATTCTTAAAAAAATACAATTTCAGGTTTCAAAATTTGTCAGAGAGATCTCTTTCCGAGAAATGAAACTTTACTGGAACATTAACTTTTACAAAACCGTCTTTTCTTGATTTTTGAATATTTTTTTTAGTTGCGAGCTCTAAAAACATTCAATTTAATATTTCAAAGTTCAGTCAAATCTTAGACAGATCTTTCCGAAACCAATCAGGGATATTGACTAAGTATCAAGTAGAGTAAAAAGTCGTAAAAGAGCGAATTAACTTTTACTACTCGACGTTTTTTTAAATATTTTTTTTGCGGGTGAGACTCTCGAAAAAATAAAATTTTATGTTTAAAGTTATGTCAAAATTTTCTCACATCTTTCCGAGCAATGAAACTTTACAGGGACATTGATTAGGTGTTAAAGATAATAAAAAATCGTATTACATGGGACTAATTTTTACTAAACCATCTTTTCATGATTTTAGAAATCATTTTCATGTGCGAGATTATCGAATAAATTCGAATTATATCTTTCAAGTTCTGCTATCGAAAAAAGTTCGAATCGAATTATTTCAAGACACGTGCTACATCATAACGACATAGCGAATGTTAATAATAATGGACTACATTATCTAATCATGAAACTAATTTTTAAACGGGTCAGTAAATCAATTGAATTACGAGTGACTCGATCGACAAAAATTATTGAAAATGCACGGTTTCCACAATTTTTCGAAAGGCAGTTTTATGGAAAATTATCATTGTTAGTTGTTGATGTTTTGATGATGTGGGAGTAATTTTATTGATCAGAAACGATTTTGAATAATTTCGATTTTTCGTTCATGTTGAACGTTTGAAACTTGAGACTCATTTGTATTAGACGTAAGTAAAAAAATTTTTTGCACTATATCATAGTTTGTGAAATATAAAAAATTTGTATATTATCATATTATAGATTGTTAAATAGTAAGAAAATGAACGAGATGTATCGTTCCTAACATTATTATTATATCCGCTATCTAATACGATAATTAGTATATGATACAATTGTTTTACAAATATTACATTAAAACATAATAACATATTTAAATTTAAGTAAAGTGAATAAATTTAAGTAGGTCCAAATAAATAAATATTCTGTCATTGAAAAAACAATTTTTCATTTAAAATTCATTACATTATTAAAATTCAAAAAAAAAGGCACCGTAAAACGCATTCTTTTCATTTGCTAATAACGCCACTTGTAATACAGCAATTATATTATTGTTTTGAAAAAACTACAGCTCCTGTACAATTTCTTGCAAAGATTTTAATTTCATATTTCTCTATCTAATAATACCAACAGTGCTTTCCAAAAATTATCGAACAATTCTTGCTCTTCCAAAATGTCTAACACAAACTTCATTCACCCGAGCGAGCGTTAGCGAGTGAGGACAGCGCTAGTGTTATTATTTATATATATACAGAAAATTTTCGTAAAATATATAGTTTGCTTTCGGTACGTGAAATTTTATTGTTCGCAAAAACAAAAAAGTTTTTACATTTAGACTCAAATCAAAAGGATCAGACCGTCATACTTGCCCCTATTTAAACTTTTGAAAAAAGTATTACCACGGCTTTGAATTATTCTATTATAAACATTTCAGTAGGCTAATAGTTTGAAACATAAAATTGTTAGTTTGTTCAATACTTGATGGAATTTATTCGATTTCAATAATATCATAGCCAAGAAATTGATTTTTATAAAAGCTCAAAAGACGCAATTCTCATATGCAATTATGAAAAGCTGTTTGTGATGCCACAAAAGTCTCGTAATTTTATCAAAACTATGGGGAACGCTTATCACTTTTTGTTAAAGGCTCAAGGATATCACTTTTTTGAAATTCATGCCAATTGTCAATATAAAGTTAGCATAAAGTGATTCAAAGAGTCCATTCACTCGGTCACTCTTGAAAAATTGATTTTTTCACTACATTATCGAACCACTTATACCTTAAATAATCACCCCCTTTATTTGGAACAGAAATTGAATTACCAAGGTAATTGCGTAAACCGACTACAAGTAATATCCTTCCAAGTGTGTGCTCTAGGGTTGGTTTCTCATACGTCATAGTCTATGACCAAAATATACCGTGGCGTTCACTAAAATTTTAAGTTTCAAAGAGTCATTATTTATTTCAATTTTATTATTATCGTTTTGTCGTTTTCATTTAATAAAAAAATAATCATAAAAGTTTCAACTTTTTCAAGAGACAAATAAAATTACACAATCGCTTCTTTTTATAGGCTACAACCGAATAGGGTATTTGCATGAAAAAAAAAATCATTGAAATAATTACGTTATAGTAAAATATACGTATCAAAGAATGTGGGAGTAAAAAAATAAACAATTTTGAACAGTCAGGTAATTTTTAATACGAGAATAAAAATCAAAAAAATTCGAAAATTATTTTGAACTCCACAAACGATTTTGATTGGTCCGCATAACTGTGACGTCATACTTATAGCCTAAGTCGGCTGCTGTATGTAATTTGTATACCTATATATATGCGTCTACTGATAAGTATGACGTCACGGTCCGCTCGCACAGCTTCGGGCGCTTTCGGCGCGTTTTCGGCCGTTTGAAAAGTTGTATTTTTTGAAACGATAAATTTTTAAGTAAAAACGCAATGAAAAATTAAAAAAAAAAATATTCATTGATAATTCATATACGTTGATTTAAAAAATATTATTACTTTTTTTTATGCAAATACCCTATTGCCTTGTATTTCTGTTTAAACTGAATTATTTTACTCATTAATTTATTGTCAATCTTTTATTGTATAAATTTTAAAATTACCAGTTTTCAAATGTATTTTTTGCACAAAAATTAACAAGTATACAGAAATAATTTATTACTCATGTAAATGCTATCATATTACCCATTAACGTGCAAAAGTGCAATTTTGTGCATGAATTTTCCATTGCAAAAAAATTATAGATAAAGTTAAAATATTTTCTTGAAAATCCTTACCCAGGAGTTTTTGGGTATGCTCTTTCAGAATTCGGTGTTATTTTTGAGATAAATAAACATTATTACCGTTTATTTTGCAATTAAAAAAAAAGCGTGATTTTTTGACTAAAAATTTTACTTCAAAATCGATTTTCTACCTTGCTCGCCTTCGGAGGGCTCCCATAACACTAGCAATCGAACACTTTTTCTCTAAACCTTCAAAAAACGCGCTGCCGCAATTTCTGTCTAGTCCCTTTATTTCTAAAATGACCAATTCACACCGGCGAGCTATATAAAAATCCCCTCATTATTTATTCGGAAACTATTTAACATGCGCTAAATATCAACTAAAAATTACGATTTCGAGTATAGAAATACAGTGGAAATCACATAATTCGAAGTCCAGGGGACTGACGTTAGAATTCGAATTTGTGATAATTCGAATTATATGGCAGCCATATAATTCGAATTTTTTCGAATTGTGTGACACTCATACATTTTACACTTAAATAAAAATAAAGCTTATAGAAAGAAAAATATTTTTTATTTATTTTTTGAAGTAACTATCAAGAGTGGACTGTTTAAGAGAACTTATTTTTTTCTGTACAATAAAATGTTCTGCATTACTAAAATTTGATAAAATTTCTTCTGTTTCTGATTGAGACTCAAAATATTTAATTAATTTTGTCATGTACACATGAGCTATAATTTTTTTACAATGGAAAAATGATACACAAATTTGCACATTTTAATGAGTTAAATTCATTTTCATTCAAAGAATTAGCGTGGGAAAGCGCGCCTCCTGTTCATAAGTCAGAGTAAAAATTATAATGTACATTGATTGAGTTAAAATAAAATCTTTTTAAAATTCAATAATTGTGAGCTAGCTCTATTCATTCAAAAACCACCGAAGCAGAATTGAAAGCTACAAAAGTGCACCGTACATACACAGCTGTATCTCAGCGAAACTTGCGAATTTTTAAAATTTGACAACGGCGTTGGAAAGGTGAGAAAAAAACCTATACATAATTGTATGCAATTATTATCATGAGTGATTATGCTCAACCATTTTCTTGAAGAAAGGAATATATTTTTCGATTTTTCAATTTTTTAATTTCGTTTTTTGGGATAAAGTCGTATTTTTCTGCATTTAAATAAATTTAAAGTGTATAATAATATTTACTAATGGATTTGTCATAAAAAAATCCTAAATTTTTGTAGGGTCAAAAAATTTTTTAGATTTTTTCTGTTCGTTTGCCGCTCGCTCGAAATAGATCTTTGCGAAATTTGCGAAAAAAAACTATAAAAAAGTGTATTTTTTCAATGATATCGTAAGGTATACGCCCCTATTTTCGATCAGTTAGGCCCAAATTTCTATCAAATTTAAATCATTTTTTTTATATAGGATTTAAACTTTATATCTGATTTTGAATAATGTATTTCTGATGAAGAAGTTCGATTCGTTCAGCCAATTATTAAAAAAAATGTTCTTACGTACAATTAAGTTGCTAATATTAATCATTGATCGAATATAAGAACATGATCGAAAATAGGGGCATATACCTTACTCCTAGGTCAAAACTGACTACGGCACTTGATCCAGACAAAAATACGTAGGAAAATTTTAAGATTATTTTTACTATCAGAACAGAGTTTGAAATATATTTTATGGTCGACCGATTTTGCTCCTTATTAGGACTACGTTTTTAAACTTCAAAAATCCATCGACACCATCTAAAATCATTCGTTTGAGTTCTAGTTTGGATGAAACTTCGTTTTAAACCTCAAACTTTTAGATTCCGATGGATCTTCCGAGATACAAAAGATTTTTGAAAAAGTGGACCACCCTAGTCTGTATGCTCGACAGCCCGTTCCAGCGTTGCACTACTACTGGCGCCACGGTATATTTCGATCATAGACCATGAGCATAGAGCCCACTGAAACCAACGCTGATGTGCTCTCTCTCTCATGTCGCGACCAACATCCTTTCGTACCCTCGCCCACCACGTAAAAGAGAAAATAATTTTTTAATTGAAGGCGATAACGTCTACAGCCGAAAAATGCTGTTTTCAGTGGGGGGAGGGGGATATGTACTATTTAATAATTGTTATTTAACAATTTATTATTATTTTTGAGTAATTTTGAGATCTTTTTTACAGATACGATGAAAATTAGCTTAACAGGCTGAAGTAGATAGTAAAAAATAAAACTTCAAGAGTATACCATCAATTATTCGTGTTATAATAATAAAAATAAAAACGAGCCTGTGGGGAGAATTTGAAGCTTACGCCTCAAAAAAACACAGTGTACTCGATAACTTATGATAGGTTGGTCGAAATCAAATGAACCGAAGTTTTTTTTTAAGTTTAAATGATCTCGAGGGTGCTGACGTCAAGTTTTTGGTGACAATTTGAAGTTAAAAAATGGAAAAAAAAATTCGAAAAATCGTGTTTTTTTTCGGAAAATAGTTTATAAATTTTGAAGAAGAAAAATCTCGACGTCAGTACCTCAGTAAAATGCTTCTGAAAGAAGTGTGTAAAATATTAGAACGACCGGTTCAGTACTTTTGGAGTTAGGATGTTCACCGACTCAATAAATGCGATTGCAGAGGAAACACGTTTAACGATTTTGATGGAAAAAGCGTGAATTTTATTGTATCTCCTTACATTGTCTATGCCGGGTAAATGCAAAAGACATCTAGCATATACTAGCGGCAACTCTGGTTGCAGTATGCTGAGCGCAAATTTTTATGTAATAAAAGGCGAAAAGTGCCATTTTGCGCACGGTTTTTAGTGAGTTTTTGGACACTGGCGTGCAGTAAAATTTTATGTAATAGATAACTTTTTATTACCAGTTACTTTGAAGGTATAATAATTGAGCCATGTTCACATTTTGGACAGATAAATATTCGGAATGTGTAAAATTTGGAATGTTTGAAAATCGGAATATTGAAAACGGAACATGAAAATTCGGAAAAACAAAATTTTGGAATAAAATAATTACGGAACGAAAAAATTTCGGAAAAATTAATATTTTGTGGATTCCGAATTTCATGACGTGAGTATGGTTATTTTTTTCAGCGCATAACTGCACCCATTGAAAAGTATATAAACTTTCGTACAAGCGCCAGAAAATGAATAAATACGGGTTTTTGTAAAGTTATTGTAAAAATTTAATGATTTAGTATCATCACGAATGTTTAGTTTATTGGAATTGCTCAGCATTCTAAAACTCGAGTTGCCACTTGTATAATTATCATCAGTACAACGTTAACTGAAACACGATGTAACTTAAAACTAACACAATCATTTTTCGTTCAGTAATGTTACTCGAAACACGATTTATAACATAATTGTAATCAGTACGATGTTACCTAAAACACGATATAATTATAAACAAACGCACTATCGATACATAATAATACCAATTAAAATTCATGAAAGATAAATAATCTATAAAAATTCATACGAATTCATAGAAAAAATGCATACGAATTGCATAAAATTGCATTTTAATGCAAAAACTAAAAAAATAATACTACGAAAAGTATGTTTCATCTACCAAATAGATTATGAAAAAATTCCAGTCAAATTTGACTGAATTCTCGCATTTTTTAAAAAAATGCATTAAAACTGCATTAAAGTGCATAAAGGGTTAAGCAATCGAGAATATGAAAGTCATCAGAACTTCACTTAACTCCCCTTATCAACTCCCTCAATTTTCAAAACGATCGATCAAGCAGTACTCGCGATACCACGTCACAGAAAGCCATCGGAAATTTATGGGAGTTCATGCAGGGATGACTTCATTTCGCTCAGCATAATAAATTTATAGCACTGCGTGGCATAAGTTTACATTTATGGCACGCTTTTCGGTGGCATAAGTCGCACATTCTGGCACCGCTGCGATCACATCACACTCGCATACGCTCGTGTGCTAATCTCACTTCGCGTTACCAGAAAGTGCGACTTATGCATCGATGCATAAGTATGCAAAAAAATGCAACAACAATCATATTTAAGGTCCCCAACAGATTATTCAAAAAAATTCCATCAAATTTGAGCACATTCTCATAATTTTGAAAAAATGCATACAAAGTGCATAAAAGTGCATTTTCATGCATAAAGGAAAAAAGTATGCAATGAAACTCATATTTAAGGTCCCACACAAATCGTTCACGAATTCCCGTTAAATTTGACGTACATCCCAAAAATTCAAAAAAATGCATACAAATGCATACAAAGTGCATCAAAGAGCATTTTCATGCATAAAAAAATAAATGTCATGCAACGAAAATTATATTTAAGGCCCTCTTAATATTTGACGCCAATCCCACAATTTCAAAACATTCTTATAACATGCATATAACATGCATATGAAGTGCATAAAAGTTCACAAAGGGTTGAGTAATCAAGTCCACGACCGTCATCAGATCTTCGTCTAGCTCCCCTTATCCACTCCATAAATTTTCAAAAAGATCGATCCAGCAGTACTCATGGTACCGCGTCTACAAAAAACCCTTGCAAAATCACGGGAGTTCATGCACAAATGACTTCACTTCGCCCAGCATACTGCAACTCTACAGATAGCTGCAAAAATTTTGAGGTTGAATTTATAATGCTCGACATTCTTATATCAAAGTCACACATTGCTACCCCAAAGTAAAGAGCACTAAACATGCGATCGGGGCTAGAAAACGAGTACATCATACTTCAATTCAAAAGGCTATATATCTGTGAATTTTGCTTAGACGTATATGAGGCTTAGAAAATCGACCAAGACAATAGCAAAAAAAATTTTAATTTGGTCGAAAATACTAACCCCCGCCCCATTAACAAAAATAGGTCCTCGAAGCCAGAGCTTCTGATGAAGAATTTTTAAAATACTGATTTTGAATTCCTTGTCAAATTTGAAACAATTTTGACCGTTTCATTTTTTCAGATTAAGACTTCATAGCTCAATTTAGAGCATTAAGGGGGAAAAGGTACCTTAAATCTACATTGATAAAAAATTTATTAAAAATGAAAAAAAAAAATTTTTTTGAAATATACAGACAAAACTCTGTTTTTTTCTCAAGTTTTTTTTGGGCAAGATCCATGACCCGGAGTTGGGGTGGTCTCCTTGTAAGTAAGCAAAAAGCACTTTTTTTCTAAAGTTTTTTACTCTGGAAAATGAAAATTGAGGTCCCAGTCACCTTAGAATGAATATAGATGGAAAATAGACGTTTTTGGAGGGGTTGGGGGTAGAAAAGGGGGGGGGGTCTAAAATATTGGTTTGGGGCACTGTCTAGAATTAACTTATCGAGATCGGACAGTGATTATCTTTCATTGCAAGCCAAATGATGAGCTTTCAAGGGGTGAGAGCAAGGATTTGAGCAATTCAGGGAATAACAGCCAGTCTAATATACATGAGTATATTAAAGGAACTTATAACAGTATACTTTTAACTTATATTAGTTTAATATCTGTATTATTCTGTAAAAAAGTAACAATAAACTTCAACAATTTAATAAAAAATATTCTTGAGAGTGTGGCTAAAACTATTTTGCGAAAAATATTCTCATTATTGCAAGTATAAAATTGAAATTATTTAGAAAATATAGATGTAACAGAATATTTAATATAAGTTCCTTTAATTTACACATGTATGTTTAATAAAAATTTTTTTTTAATATTCAAAGTAATCTGCGAACAATATTTTTATGCATGAAGTAAACTCTACAAAAAAGAATAATTGGAATGAATTACGCTTTTCTACAATCAGCATTTTTTAAAAAAGAGTACTACAGATTACTTTTAGGAGGTTCGAAAGTTACTCTTTTGGGCTTAGAGTGTATGATTGTGCTAACACAAGTTATTCTATGCTCAATTAAGATGCAGTTTCAAAGAGAATTATTTAATTTTAATTACTTTATTTGGAAATTACTGTAAAATGCAGATAAAATTGAAAATACATTTTCAGGTGGTTGTAATATAATTTCTTGTGCATGATAAATGTCTAATTGATTTTTTCTTAATTTTGTTAATTGAATAATTTTGATTAATATTCAAAGAAACTATTTTGTTTATAGTGTACATAAACTTTTTTATATACATTTGTTACAATATAATTTATCCACTTTGGCTGTTGTAAGGGTGAAAAACCTGTGTTACCCTTGTATATTTTTAATATCTATAGTATTGAGACTATGATCACATAGTCATGGTACTATATAGATTCAAAAATCCATAACACATAATTGAAATAGCAATTCATATGCAGTAATAGTATTTGTACTTTAATTACTAATTATTTTGTATCTCTTATTTGAGACTTATAGCAAAAGTTGTAATATTGCTTATTGGACTAAACATGATGTGATTAGTTATGCAAAAGAATCAAGTTAAATTAGATTCAGCTACATTTCTGTAAATAGATTTGTGAATAGGAGTATCTACTAAACTCTTTTATTATTCTTGATAAATTAAAATTTAATCATCGTAATATAATATTGATGACTTTTGATCGGAAATTTCAATAATAATGTTGAAAAACCCATTTAAAAGTTGGAGAATGTTTCTGTAATTAAATTTGAAATTTAAATATAAAACATACCTTGATTTGTTCAATTTTAAAAATTCAGAAGTAGGAAATATGTAGAATTAAATAGAAATGTACTGCTTCAATATCACTGGTGTTGGACACAGGAGCACTGTTTTTATCAAAAATTCCATTTTGGTCTCTCATTAATATACACTGCAACTGTATTGGAAAGTTCAACTCACAAAAATTTTTAATCAATTTATATATATTTCCATAAATATTTCAATATTAATTACTGATTCAAGTTATTAAAATAGTATTTAGACTCATTATGCACTTTTTGTTCAGAATCAAATACATTGTAAAAGTTTAAAATCTTACAGAAGTGATAATAAATTATCACTATTATCCAAATTTAAAAATTACTATTACCAATTTTCGAAATCAACACAAACAAAATAAGTTGATTAAATTCATAAGATAAAAACAAATATACACACATTAATACATATGTACAACTTAATGTATATACATATAATATATATACATATATATATGCTTGTGTGAAGATAAGTCTCTGGATGTGATGTTCAAGTTAGTAATACTGAGATTCATTAGATTAAAAACTCACTTTGCACACATAACACTTTTTAAGGCAAAAATCAATACTGTATAAGCAATTTGGAAAATAATATCTTTAAGTAAACCATCAAATAAAATTATTTTCAGCATTATTTGACAGCTCAGACCTTATCAAATCATTGATGAATTGTATTGTAGTCTTAGACAGTCCAGTTTTTCAAGAGTAAAATAAATCGATTTTTATGTCCATCATTATCACTGAATCACGAAATATTAAACTGTCAAAAAAAATTTATATTTAAGTATGCAATGCATTAATATGTAAATGTCAAAATAGTTGAGACGTAAGTTATAGCCGCTAAGCCTATAGTATAGTATCAGTGTAAAGTTATGAACAGTTAAGGTCGCACTAAGGAAAGAAAAGAAACACCAATAAGATGAAAAGAACACTAAAACGGATAGTCTTGAATGAGCCTTGAAAGTTAAAAGACGAAGTGTTCAAGAGCCGAAATATCGAGCCTCATAGGTTGTAGATAATTACCCCATTGAAAAAAATCAAATAAGAAATCAGGTAATAATTTAATATTTATTCAAGTTGACCAATAATTATATATAAATTACAGACATTTTAAATAAATAATTTTCGAGAAATTTAGTAAATGAAAATGAGATTCGAACCAACGCTCTTCAAATTTATGAGGCATGAACTCATTTTCGCCGCCAGAGGACAGCAGCGTTTTTGGCGCGAAAGCGTATTATATATGAGATTGTGTTATATTCGCACTCCAAAATAACCTATAATATTATTGTTTCGCGAACGCGATATGGTATATATAAGTATTCAAATACGGGTTATTTTAAAGTGCGAATGGACATTCTCTTAATATATGACTACTCTACATAAAGCGTGATACGCTAAAAAAACGGCCCGTCCAGTGTGAATGTGTTCTCTTAAAGAGTGCATTGTAACATAAAAATCCTGAAAATTTGACCCTTTTAATAATTTCCTATAGGATCCCACGAAATTCCTACTGGAGTCCTATAGGACTCCGAAGTGTACATTTTTATAAGCGAAACCCCGTAGGTCCATCCCTCAAACTGAAAGTCGTTTTCTTAACATATCACAAAAAAATGTTTTCTCTACAAATATGAAAAACTTGATGACTCAAACAAAAAAGTGCAAGAAAGGTTTTTTGTCGTAAATTATCCAAATTTGTAGAAAAAATGTATTTCAAAGCGATCTGAGCCCTCTCGAAGCTTGCACAACAGAAATAAATTGAAAAAAAAACTCGTAATCTAATCGAATTAGATCATTACTTTCAATTTGAAAACTATCTACAAAGCTTTCTGAAGATGAAAACTACCTGCTAAAATTTGATAAGCTTCGAAGTATAACGAACAGTATATAGACATCAATGAGTGTCGAAAAACGTGCTCAAAACGTCAATAGAACCAAAAATGTGTATAATTGCCTAAAAACAGTATTTTTCGACGTTTTCTGCACGTTTTTTGACACTCAACGATGTCAACTATTTGGACATTAATTTTGTTCCTGGAACGTGGATTGGAACATGTATAAGCACAAAAATTTCACGTTCGAATAGGACAAAATTAATGTCCGCACAATGTCCATTGCTCCTTAATTTGATGGTAACATTTTGCGCGCGTGAACTGCATGATTGCATGAGCCGAAAGCCAGAACTCCTAGTGCTGATGTTGGACAACGGAGTGCATCATTCAGGAGGAAAAGCGTCAGCACAAGGAAGAGCACCGACCCCTCGGCTCCAAGGTGTAGTCCCAAAAGGGATGGAGCCCGATATCAGAACTTCTAGTGCTGGCGCTGACCGACGGAGTTTACACTCATCATGGAGGAAAGCCAGAAAAAGCGAGAGGTGCTCGCAAAGAGGCGGAAAAGCGGGACGGTGTCGTGGGTGAGACCCGGACCTCTATCACATGGACGGCTACTAGTTTAGCTTCCGGCGAGTTCTGACGAACGTACCAAGAAGAAAAAAACATCAACACAAGGGAGAGCACCGACAAAGACGGCTCCGGAAGGCGGGAATGACGCTGGATGAGGGCTCCGCGGGGCGAGCGGGGGATCACCAACGAGTTGACACGGTTCCTGAACCCCTGATCACTGCGCCTTGGCGTGCGGTGGATGGGGGATGTAGGGAAATGACCAAATACGTCGATGCAGCAGCACTGCTAAAAGGCACCCACCAAAGTAATATCTAACGATGGTTCCGGTGGGAATCATGCCAGAGTTCGGAAGGGCCACTGGTGCAAGGGTTTACCCTGCCCACGCCCTCCCCATAAAAAAAAAAAAAAAACACACACACACACACACACATACACATACAACTTACCTACACGGCCTCCTTGGCTCAGTGGGTATAGTTCTTGCCTGCTGATACAAGGTACGCCGTAGGGCGTGGGTTCGATCCCCACCGGACGAATTTTCGAGGTTCGTTTTTTCGCCTGGTGTGGTCGAGCCTGTGCCTGAGGTGGAGCGGGTACCACTCAAAAAAGAAGACCCGGGCTATGTCATCAGCCTCCGAAGCGGTAAAAAACCCCCGATCACTGTGTGAGCTGGAAGCGATAGGACAACCATAAGTAGGAGCCCGAGGCGAGGACTCACAAGGCTGGCAATAGATGGAGCACACCACTCCCATGATGAAGTCAGAAGCGAGAACTACACTCACAAGACGACAACAGAAAAGGAGGAGCACTCACAGGGTAGCGCCAGAAGCGAGAACCACACTCACAAGATGTAGCCGACAGAGCAAAGCGGCGGACTTGCCATCGGCTGCAGAAGCGAGAACCACACTCACAAGATGGCACTTGACAGCGAGTTCTAAGAAGAGAGGCCCAACTCAGAAGGAGATGCCAGCAATGTGAGCCCACGCAGACGGCTCTGAAAAAGGGGATATGACAATCGACGATGGCAGCTCGTGCAGGATCGGAGGTTCACCAAGAAGATGAAGATGAGTCCCTGAACCCTTAATCGTCGCATATCACTATGCGACGGATGGGGGATGTATGGAAAAACAACGACTAACAGGAGTAGCAGAAATGCTCAACTAACCCCGGCCTCACCGAAGCAATGNAAAAAAAAAAAAAAAAAAAAAATACAACTTACCTACCTTACCAACCAGAGAGAAAGACCGGAGATCGATAAAATAGAAAAGCAGACGCCTGCATATCAAAAAAGCCCCGCGAGATAAAAGGGCACCGCCAAACGGGCATCTCTTCGAACGCGAGATGAAAGACGCCGCCGCAATTTTCCGACCCACGATGAAAGGTGCCGCCACAAATTCTCCGCACTCGCGATGAATGACGCCGTCGCAATTTTCCGAACCCACGATGAAAGGTGTCGCCACCAGAGGCATACCGAAGTAGGCAAATTCTCCACACTCGCGATAAAAGACGCCGCCGCAATTTTACGAAACCACGATGAAAGGTGCCGCTGCCAAATGCATACCGAGATAGGCAACTTTCCCGAACTCTCGCCACCACCAAAAAGCTCCAACGACATTTCTCCGAAATCAGTGCAACTTCGCCTACCGAGCAATCATTGGCGCTCCCTCCCTTGCCCTCCAGCCACCAAAAACCGGTGGCTTGATCACCCGACCGGCGGCTCCCCTCCTTTTTCCTCCTCGCGCCGCCGATATCCCGTCGAGTATATGAGGAGTGCAGCCCTTTGACGCTTCGTCATCTAATTAATATAAGAGCCATTGCGATTATAGATCGAATTGAACCCTCTTAGAGCCAACTTCATGTGAGTACAAGAAATATTTTAGTGTCATCTATATACGCCCTCTGTCTGTAGTTAATAATATCTTTCATATATTAAATTACATACTCATAAGAGTTCCATGCGCGCGTAGCGCGCACATATTAAAGTCTAGTTCATTATTGAACAACCACCTGAGCATCCCCCAAAGCTCTTGGCTGATCGACTTGCGAAATAGTTGCATAGACAACCTCTGTTGGACTTGAGCTTTGATAGGAGAATATCCGTGAAGAACTTGACCACGGGGCTGTCTCGCGGACTTGATCTCGAGACCGATCATCGAACTTAGTCTCAGAACTAATTAACGGACATAGTCCATCGAACGAGAATATCTCAGTGCAAGGTTCCGATACCAAGCACCGATATTCCCTCTTCCCCTTTTGGTGATCGACCCCGTGTTCGAGTTTCAACCCGGGCAAGTGCCCCGCCGACCCGTAACTCGGGCCAGATTGCCTACAGGAAAGAGTCGCGCCACCTGAGTCTCACGACTCGCGGGTCATTGACCTACCCTTGCAAGCTCCGACTTGCCGTCGAACGAGCGGAGCACGCACATGCGAATATCAACAAGTCTGTTGTATTCTATTGGCTTGACCTCCCCCGACGTAAGTCCTCCTCGCGAGAGTTGAGGCAACGTCGACCCACCTCTCTGAGGTCATTATTTTTCATCGTTCGTGCCATCGATACCAGGAGTGCATCTACGACTTCTTCGCGTTTCAACGCGTTTATCGGGAATCGAACCCACATCAGCAGCCAAGCAGAAGATCGCCTCCGTACCGACCTGCATATCCGTCGGCTACGCGCTTGCGCAGAAGCCCGTGCAAGGAAAAGCAAGTTCGGTACATAACAGTATCTTGATAAAAAAAACGAGAAAAAAATTTTTTCAGATTTTTCGAGGCTCCGTATCGTTCTAAAAAAATTATTTTCGTCAAAAAAGGGGTTTTTGGCTTCAAAAGGTGCGTTCAAATCTCTGAAAAAATTTGAAAAAATTTGAGGCTACTCTTTTTAATGAAATAAATAAGTGAAAAAAATTTCGAAAAAGTTATTGCATTCTAACCCCGTATTTGAATTTTTTAAATTTTCATTAATTTTTTCTGAAGGCCTGAAGCACTCAAAAAATCTGAAAAATTTTAAGTTGTTTAGTTTATTGGAACGTATTTTTGTGAATTTTTTCAGATTTTTTGATTGTTTCAGGCCTTCAGAAAAAATATAGATAGAAAATGGACGTTTATAGGGGAGGAGGGGAATGTACTATAACATACCAAAAGCGCGTCAAGATCGGTGACATACGTGCGGACGAAAATTTAAAAAAGTATTATTTTGACCCATATATATGTTGAAAATATGAAAGAATGAATTGATCTGTCGAATTGACATTATATTATATTTTATGTTATGAAATAATTAGATTATATTTTAATAATTGTTCGATTGTTCGAACTATTAATTATGTACGATCACAATACTCAATAATTACATTCTTTTCTTTAAGGTGAGATGCTATATCCTCAAGATGTCGCTACTGTATATTGTTAACTTAATTTCATCTCGAAACAGTGACTTATGCTACATTCACTTTTAACCAGCATTTGAGCATTGTATTCAAATTGGTTATTGAAAGACTTCATATGTGAGTCAGCATATATACAAATAAATAAAAATTGATTGCAAAGATTTTTGATATAACTCAAAGTTCTATACATCGAATTTCCTCGATTCATTAGGACGGGTGAAATTATTTTGTAGTTAATTTTATATCAGTGTTCACTCATCGAACATGGTAAGTTATATCAAAATAATCAAATATTATAGTTTTCTTATTATGCAGGATTGAATGTCTTAAAAATACGAAGGAATTCCATAAAAAATTAATCGCTCATGAAATATCTGTTACAACTATATATTTTTATATTTATTTACCGAAAACTCATTTATATGACACTGTTGTTACGGTAATACAGCAAAAAAAAGTCTTATTTCTGCTGCTGTCTAAGTTGTAATTTTAATGAAACCCACCTGAATTATAATTATTTTGGGCAATGTAGTTATTTTTTTAATACTTTTGACTTCTTAATAATGTCACAAAGCTTATTATGATTACATGATTAATCAGACATAATTTCAAAATGCTGCTATTGATCTCATCTGTAATAAAAAAACAATCTTCCAATTTCAATCCTTGTGTTGCGTGAAGCGTGCACGAATTTCCTTTGCTCCACAATTCCATAGTCTTATTTTTTTCAATTTTTTCTCTAACATAAAGTTCATTTCAGATAATATTGTTTATTTAAATCATCTGCTTTACCCTCAACTTATTACTGATTAAGTGCAAAAATTAAACTGATAATTATATCCATTGAATTTTTATTAGCCCTTTTTTATGAATTTTAAAATATTGATAATAAAGTGGAAATAATGGTTTATTATTGTATAATATCTCATTTTTCTGAATAGTTGTAATGATTACAACTTTTCAGTTAGTGAGATTTTTATTAGTAATTGGTATTAATAAGATTTGGACAATTTTAAAACTTAAATTGAAATATATTTTACTGTAAAATGTATAAAATAGATTTACTGTTAAAAACTGAAATTTTTTCTTTTTTATATTAAAAAATATTAATTTTCGATTCACAATAAATTTAAAACTTGGGGGTAAAAAGAAAGCTATATCATGAAATTGTCATTTAATACCTTGATTTCAAAAATTTATCTTGTACAGCATAAGAAACATTCATGTTAAACTATAAAAATTGCAATTTTGATATTGCCAGATCTGATGTCCAATTTAATGTCAAATGATGCTCGATAATAATTTAATTATTCTTGTTAGTCTAATATTATCTTCAAATTAAATCTTTGTGCCTGTAGTCATTTTATACAACTAGCTGCATGATCAACTTTTCATAATTTTGTGTGCAGCAAAGCGCAAAATTTAACGTTCTCAATTGACTGTTGACCACACTCTTAGCAATTTACCTTCCTTACTTCTTTGGGATGTGATCGTACTCCATCAATATTTTCATATCTCAATATGTATCATCCGTTGTTAAGAAAGAGATGGGGGTTGATTGAGGTTCATGAAAGCAATAAATAGTTTTCGTCGTATACTGAGTCATTCAATCCAGAACTCTATGCTATGAAAAAATTGTCATTATTATTTGAAAGTTCTTTACAATTTTGAGGCATCACCCATGAGTTGTACACAATTGAAAACATCAATTTCCAATCTTATTTTTATCATGACGATAGTAGTTTATTCCAGTTCATTTTTATACGACTCGCTGCATCTTAAATTTTACTCAAAATAATAGAATAAGTTTCAATTCCTTCTACATTTGTAGCTTAAGGAGGTTTTTTCACCCATCTAACTAAGCAAATAAGTACATAATCAAAGGGTCTGAAAATTTGATTTCATGGTTACAAAGCTAAATCTTTAAACACCAGTGTCATTTATTCATATCTAGAGATGGAAAATTGAGTTTTATTCCATCTAATACTTTTTAAAATTTTACATCAAAATAAATAATAAATTCTATGTCTTCCGGAGTTCCGGAGTTCCGAGCAATTTAGATTCAACGCAAGCATAGGCTTGCGTTCCAACATAGAACTCGGAGTCACGATTTTTTTTTCATTCCAAAAAAAGGAAACTTTAAAACCTTCAAAACTACCACTTCAAAACTATTGTATTCTTATTTACGAAGAAGATGCCGCAGCTCTAATTTTCACCGTCAAAGCTCTCAAAATGTACATTTGCACAATTTTTTTAGACGGTGTACTTATCTATCTGTATTGATTCAGTGAATAGCTGTATCAAATTTTAATCGATTTCATTTAGTAGTTCTCCCGATAGTTTTCCCGGAAAATAGGATCGAACTTTTCAATTTCCGCTTAAAAATCTCGACCCATCTTTCCTAGGAAAACTAATAAATGAAATTGGATGAAACTTGGTAGATGTTTTCTCACTCGCATTACGAATGGCTCCAGTTTAGAAAAAAAATTTGCACAGATATGCAATATATACTTGTTTGGTTCATTTTGCAAACCTTTTCGAAATCGCGAAATGATTTGGTGGATGCTTAGAGTTCAAATCTGTTCAACTAAGAAGCCGTAGTTTAAATTTCTTAACAGACAGACTTTTAAAGTTTAAATACGCAGTCCGAAAATACGCAAAATTTCTTCACCATACAATTGATTTCAAATTTTGCTCATGAGTTCCTATTTGTACAGATTTAAAATCTAAGAATCCACTGGATCATTTTAGGGTTTCGAAAATTTTTGTCAAGTGAACCATCATAACATACATTTTAACCGATTTGTCGGCGAATCGGATGCAATCTCCCCCGAATATAACACGTATTGTCTATAATTAGGGCTCATAAAAGCAATTTGATGCTCTTCACCACAAGACTATAATACGTGAGCTAAAAAATTTACAATTTCTTATTGAAATATCTTTAAAGTTTTATTTATATAAGCGACACGAGTAATTTTAATTAGGTTATAAAATGATTGATATGAACTTCTATGTTAGTTTTCCCTTGTAAACAAATCGAAACATTTTAATTATACTTAATTAGATTAAAATGGCGGCTCAAAAATATCCACTAAGATTTCATTAATTGGATCCGAAATAATAAATGTTTTTAATTGCAGAGTATATTAACCTACAATGGTGGGGCTATTATAGCTATGAAAGGCAAAAATTGTGTTGCTATTGCAGCCGATAGAAGATTTGGCATTCAAGCACAAACTATCTCTTCGGATTTTCAAAAAATCCACAGGATGGGTCCACATTTGTACCTTGGACTACCTGGACTTGCAACTGATAGTCTAACTGTATTAGAGAGATTAAAATTTAGACTAAATTTGTACGAATTAAAGGAAAATAGAAACATGAATCCTAAAACATTTGCTTCTATGATATCTAATCTTCTATACGAAAAAAGATTCGGACCTTACTTTGTGGAACCGATTGTTGCTGGACTTGATCCTGAAACATTTGAACCATTTATTTGCAACATGGATTTGATTGGTTGTTTAAATTTACCAAATGATTTCGTAGTCGGTGGAACTTGCTCAGAACAACTGTATGGTATGTGCGAGGCATTATTTGAACCAAATTTGGAAGCTGACGATTTGTTTGAAACCATAAGTCAAGCTCTTGTGAATGCTTGTGATCGAGACGCTATTTCTGGTTGGGGAGCCATCGTCCACATTATGTTAGTAAAAAAAATTTTTACAATAAAAATAAAGTCTCATTTATTCATTGAAACTAAACCTTATGTATTAATTTCAGAGAAAAAGATAACATTACTACTAGAACTGTCAAAACTCGCATGGATTAAGCACTTAAACTCGAAATTCATGGAAATTTTCATCATCTATTCTTATGTAAAATACACAATATTTTCCCGTTTTTTGCAACAATAATAAATAATTTATTCAATATGAGTTTTACAACCTTTTACCACGATTTATTTCAGTATATACTTCAATATTCACATCGACTTGTTTTTACCCTTTAGAGTTACAAAGTTTTTCAACTCCTCAAATACACTACTCAACAAAATCATCGCAACAAAAAATTTCATCGAAATTTTGTCAATTTTCAAATGCTACTATCTTAGTCTATTTTCATCGTATCGTATATGTATTATGTATGAGTTCAAGTCAATATCGCTTAAGCAGTAGCATTTGAGTTCAACACTAAAAGTTAATGAAAAAATTGATTGTTGAAAGGTGTCCTACAGTAATAATTGGATCAAAATCTAACTTATATCATCACAAAGTACTCTTTTTACGAGTAATTAAAAGAATAAAGCTCACTACGATAATTTTTGCGCCCAATAGGTTGTTTTGAAGGTACCATTTTAAAATACGTAAAATCCCGCGTTTAGATGAATAAAGATTATATGAGCAATTCTCTAAATGAAACGCATTTTTGGAGGTAGAAGCGTGGCAAATTTTTTTTAACCTACGCAGATACGGACCCCCGGGAAATGTTTTGGGGGGTCCTAGGAACATGTAACCACATAGGAACCATTGAAATTTCAATAGTGCTTACTTTTATAGCTACTTTTGTGATTTAGAGGACGAAAAATCATGTTTTCTCGTAAATACGGCTAATTACTCAATTTCCAAGCCGCTGAAAAAGTATCAAAACTCATCTAAAAAAAATAACTGGCTACTGTGTTCGATAGGAAATTTTCTCAGCTTTCTAATGGTGCTATCAGATTTTCCCACAATTTGCTCATTCACCGAGAAAATCGCCATCAAACATGCCAAGCTAAATATCTCGAAAAACTCGGTACGGAAAAAGTGATTTTTGAGGTTTATTTTCGATTTTTCTTTGTGAAAATGAAATTTATCGGAAAATCTGACTACACCACAAGAAAGCTGAGAAAATTTTCTATCGAAAGCATATCTTCATTTATTTTTTGAGTCGAATTACAATGTTAAACATGGGAATTTCTTTTACTTTGTTCGCTGTTTTCTGTTTCCGAGCTGATTCAGCGCGGTCACGAGGTTTTTGGCTCGCTACAATCAAAACTAGCTCGAAATTCCACTGACAAAATAAATGAACATATGATTTCGATAGGGAATTTCCTCAGCTTTCTCGTGGTACAGTCAGATTTTCCGAAAAATCTCATTTTCAACAGGAAAAATCAAAAATAGACATCTAAGATCACTTTTACCGTACCGAGTTTTTCGAGATATTTAGCTTGGCATGTTTGATGGCGATTTTCTCGGTGAATGAGCAAATTGTGGGAAAATCTGATAGCACCATTGGAAAGCTGAGAAAATTTCCTATCGAACACAGTAGCCAGTTATTTTTTTTAGAAGAGTTTTGATACTTTTTCAGCGACTTGGAAATTGAGTAATTAGCCGTATTTACGAGAAAACATGATTTTTCGTCCTCTAAATCAGAAAAGTAGCTATAAAAGTAAGTACTATTGAAATTTCAATGGTTCCTACGTGGTTACATGTTCCTAGGACCTCCAATAACATTTCCCGGAGGTTCGTATCCGCGTAGGTTGAAAAAAAAATTTGACGCGATTCTACCTCCAAAAATGCGTTTCATTTAGAGAATTGCTCATACAAAACACATGTAAGGGTTTATTACTTTTAATTTCAACGCTTGAAATGACCTTGAAAAAAAATCAAATAGCATATTCAAAAGTAAAACTTTCCACTTCTTTCAAATCTACCATAAAGTGCCTATCAACGTGTATTTGTGGGGAGTGCGACGAAATCTCCGCTGACAAAATCTCCGGCGACACAATCTTCGCGACACAATCTCCGGGACAAAATCTCTGGGCGACTAAATCTCCGCGACATAATCTCCGGGTACAAAATCTCCGCCAAATTTTATTTTATATTTTTCTACTTATTAGATGTTTTTGGTATGTGTATAAGTGTGTTTGGGATGCGTGATAGTGTGTTTTTTCCCGGGAGATGATGTCGCAGAGATTTTGTCGGTATTTGTGTCTCTGTAGAATTGAGGTTATGTTCAAGGGCACCAAAAGTTTCCCCGTTAAAAAACATTTTAGATACATGGATATGTGGATTTTTCAGATTTTTAGATCATTTCTAGCTATGAATTTTTACTATGAATCCAATTTTTAAGTTTTTTACAATTCAAATTCATGTATATGGCCGATTTTCTGTGAAGTTGAGTGGCCAAAAAAATTTTTTTTGCAAACATGAAAAACTTGTTATTTTCGATGTCGGATTTGTCCCCAAAAATTTTTTAAAAAATTGGGGCTTCGGGTTACCGACTATTCAACCTTTTGACAAATCAACCCGACAATTCATCCGGGACATTTCAACCCGAAGACAATTCATCCGGGACATTTCAACCCGAAGACAATTCATCCGGACGACAAATCAACCGCGACAATTCAACCTGGGCGACTATTCAACCGCGACAATACATCTTGGGCGACTATTCATCCTCAATAAAATTATACTTTTATTTTATATCATTTTTCTCCCGTTTCCTTTGATTTCGGTATATGTGAGTGACTATACGTGATATTATGGCTTAAAACAAATTTCAACACCATATGTAACGACGTTAATACACAGACACACAGGACAAGACTAAGCGGCATATGTAAATAAGCTGCTCGAAGTAAGCTGAAATCACACATAATATAATGTTGATACTCACACACACATACACACTCTGGTATATAATCTGCTCGGGAGTGAGCTGAGATCACACAATATCACGTATAGTCACTCACAAATACCGAAATCAAAGGAAACGGGAGAAAAATGATATAAAATAAAAGTATAATTTTATTGAGGATGAATAGTCGCCCAGGATGTATTGTCGCGGTTGAATAGTCGCCCAGGTTGAATTGTCGCGGTTGAGTTGTCGCGGATGAGCTGTCGCAGGATGAATTGTCAAAGGGTGAGTTGTCTGGATCCCGGGGCTTCTATGACACTTTTTTAGAGGCCCAAAGTTGGTCATGCCCTAATAAAAATTTTCTATAGGATCTTATAGGACTCCTGTAGGAATTTCGTTGGATCCTAGCTATAGGATATTTTTATAAGAGTATTTTAGAATTTCTTCGAAATTCATGGAAAATCGAAAATATTCAAATAATTCCTATATTAGAGTAGGATATGATTCAAAAGTAAAAGTGACCAAGAACTGTTTTGTTGGAAATTGTCCAAATTTTCTGACAATAATCATTCCAAAGTGATTGGAACAATCTGTGGGATTATAGAGCGTAAACAACTTGAAAAAAAAAAAAAAAACAAGAAATCTAATCGAGTTCGAAACAGACTTTTTTTCCAAAACTATGTAAAAAGCTTTCTAAAGATGTCAACTACTGCCTGATAAAGTTTTGTAATGGGTCTTTAAGTGTAACGCAATGTTGACAACAATATGTGTCGAAAACCCTCAAGTACAAGGATACGATAGGTTCGTATAAAAACGCAGTAAATTGTGCAAAAACATGATAACATTTATCGTATCTGTAACTGAATCGTGCAAGAATAAGGTCTAAAAATGGCTATTTTTGGTGATTTTAGGGATTTTGGACTTATTTTTTACCTTTTTTGCACGTTTTTTGCCTCTATTGTTGTCTACATTAAAAGGAGCTTACAATAGAGAAACATTATATAGTATTTTTTAGTAGAGTTTTTTCCCCTTTCTATAGTATTTTTTTTAGTTCCAAAATTTAGCCCTTATAAAAATTTCATGTAGGATCCATGAAATTTCTACTGGAATCCTACGGGAAATTTTTTCAAAGGTGACTTTGAAAAAAGCATAGGGGCATTTTTGAACGTAAAATTTTCCATTTTTTTCTGATTTGTAATTAAGAATGGGGGTTATCGCGTGAAAAACGATTTTCCAAGATATTTTGTTTGTTTTAACTTTTAGGTAATGTTCAAGGTCAAATTAAAGGTCACCAAAAACTTTCTCGTCAAAATGAATATAAAATACATGGGTTTGTGAGTTTTTTGAATAATTATATAAGGTTTAATTTACTGAATTTTTTAAAATTCTTTTTTATATTGAATTTGAAAAAATATTTAATTTAATTTTGTAGAAATACTTTCTTTTTTCTTCATAGATACTTCTTTTTCTTAGATTTTCTTCATAGATACTTCTCTTTTTTAGTTGTTTATAATTAACAACGAACTCGTTTCAAAATCGAATCTTACTTAAATATTAATTATTAAACCCTGTTAATAATTGATATAGCTTCGTCGATCGTTGTGTTAGAATCATATTGATGCAATGTATTTTAACTCAAGTGTTGTGTCTGGACCATAACAATTCTTCGAATAATAATGCCTTTTTTCTTATCAAGACCTTAATACAGCAGAAGTAAACTGTCTGTGTTTAAAACAGTACATATTAAAAATAATTGTATTCATATTTTGACAATGTTGAGTTAATCAGTTTACAAATATCATGGCTGCAACGAGGAAATTGCAAGGTATTAATTATGATAATCATTTCCATTGAAATCATATATACTTGCGTCTATTTAATTTGTAGTGAGCATGAATTGATGTTGAATTTTCATAATTTATAAATTGGTCAGTGTGGAAGACTCTTTTTGAAGTATTATTTTAGAGGACTATATAGTTATGAAAAGTTTTATTTCATATTACTTAATGAATCAATATTGATAACTCATTTATACAAAAAATTATGTATACTTTTATACCTTATGTATATGTATACTTGGTAAATTATGTAGTATCATATTATACTACTTAAATTTTATTTAGATTTTAGAATTAAATAAAGTAAATAAAAATTATTAAAATAACTTGTTTCATTCAAATTAAAGTTTGCATTTATTGTTTTTATTTTCAATAAGTAATGCCTAGTAGAAATTGAAGACAATTTTATTGATATGATCTACAATTTATATTGAATCATTAAAAGTTTGATTTATCAGGTATTTTTCATACTTTATTGTGCAAAATAGTTTGATCACTACAAAAAAGGAATGCATTATAATATTTAATACTTTTGTAAACTAGATTTGTTTGGTTCGGATCAACATCCTTTGAAAAAATTTCAGCTAGGAATTTCATGTAGGATTCTCATAATTCCTACATGAATCCTATAGGACTCCTGTAGAAATTTTGCAGGATCCTACAGGAAATTTTTTCAAGGGATCATAATAAATTTTTCAATGTCAAGTAGTTATCTCAAAATCGTCAACTTGAATTGTTATCCATAACGAGGAAATTTTTTTTTAGTTACTGCCAAATGTGATATAAAGAAAATGATTCTCAAGTAATACATAAATTCAACGCTATTAACAAATTATTCAACTTTTAAAAGATGAAATTCGGTCCAATGCATTATTTAATAACTAATTAAATTAACGATAAGTAGCTCATTTATTATCAGTTGAATTTTTTCATTGAAACTGCCAGTAGTAGAAAATAAAAATTTCTGTTACTGAAACAGTAATTTAATTCAATTCATTTTTCAATCAAAAAGATATTTGCATGAATTTTCAATTCTACATGTATTGTTTACTCAATCATAGCCAAATTATACTTACTAACTTCATTCATTTCCAACATTGAAATAAATAACCACATTACACAAGAAGCCTAGAACATTTTATATAAAAATTATTTAAAACTTATTTTAAATATGTAACCCCTGCAATATTCTACAATACTTTAAACCTATTTATTTTCTGTTAAAATGCCAAAATGATGTTAACATATTATGAATTATAATTAAATGTATTCTGTTTCAACAATGTAGTGATATACTTTTAAACAAACAATGTGGCTTTGCTTATTAAACTGTAAAGACCACAATGAATTAATTATTGTCATTTGTACTATTCAAAAGAGTACTCATTGCCAAATTATGCATACCACATTATGTGAAATGAAAAATTTTATGTGTAATATTTTTAAATTAATTATTAATCAAAATTAAATTATGCAAATTAAAATATCAATAAAAAATTATCCATCTTGAAATTTTTTTTTATGACTAAGGTTTTAATAACATCATTAATAGGGTACTTTTTGGCTTGTTCAAAAAAAATTTCTGGATTTCCTGGAGGAAAATCTAGCTTGACATCTCCTGAAATGCAGCTCAATTTGATTCCAGATCCAGCTCAGTTTTAAAATGAACATAAGGAAAATTAAGAGAATGATGATAATTTGTTCAGCTAAATCAGCACTCATGGAGTTTTATTAAAAATCAATGTCTTTTGAGATAGAGTAAACCTGTTAGTATCCAACCATTTTTATTCGAGTCATAGGACCTTTAGATTTAATTGTACATTATTAAATTGCAGTGTATTTAGTCCTTTATTATCAAATTAATGCATTTATTGTGTCAAAAAAGTTAATATAAGGAAAATAATTAAAATATACCGTGTTGAAATATGGTCAGGTACTAAAAAACTGGATTTTTTGATAGGCTACTAGATGATAATTTCTTGAGTGGTCTGGTACTAGCTGGCTTACCCTATATGATTTTGATGGAGTTGGATTTTGAATCAAATTGAGATACATTTCCAGTCAAATGCCGCTGAAAATCCAGTAATGTTTTTAAACAACATGGACTGTTGATTTTTTTAATGTGACTGATTAAGGTCACTGTTGCATGCAAAATGATTTTTGGAAATACCACCCCTTAGCATTTAAATTATTATTCCTAAATTTAAAACTGGTATGATTAGAAGAGGTACATGAATGTCTAATTCATAGTACAAGTAATTTAATGAAAAAATTTGAAAAGCTCAGTTTTCTGACAAAATTCTAGTTTTCTAACTCTTATAAGATTAATCTAAAAAAGATCTTGTAAATAAAAGCTCGACATTTTTCTTAGGTAATTGAACAATTTTTTTTTAAAAGCTATTGCGTGGAGAGGAAAAGTTTTCAAGTTGTCGATAGAAAAGAATGTTTTTAAATTGATCGAAAAGCATCCTCAAAGATTCAGTTATGTCCAAAAAAATTTAAGAATGTTCTTTGAACAATTTTAAAACATCTTTGTTTAATTGAATTTTTCTATACTATCAATAGACCCTGAAAAGATATTACTGTAGTTGACCAAAAATGTTTAATGATATTTCTTTAAATTTGAACGTTTTCTATTGCTTAGGAGGTACCTGCATGCAACTTTTACTGAACAGATTTCAATGAAACTTGGAGAACGTCATCTAAATTATAAAAATAATCCCTAGTTACATTTTTGAGACAATTGGTTAGATATTAAAAAACATTTGATAAATTAATTTAACATGGACCCTTAAGGGAGCGAGTCTAATTTCAAAGATATCTCAAAAATGACTGAAGACATATCAATCAAATTTTGCATGTAGAAAGAGATAACAATTTAATAAAACATCCAAAATCTAGAACAGTTAAATAAAATTCGAGAAAGAAAATTCAACCAAGGAAAAGAACAGAAGTTTCACTTATGGTTCTAATTCTTACACAATGTATTCTAGATTATCTAATCACCAGAAGTAAAACTTCAGTGTCTTTTCCTTGGTTGAATTTTCTTTTTCAAATTTTATTCAACTTTTTTCAATTTTGAATGTTTGTTTTTCAATTATATTTTAACTTGCTTGAACTTCAATTTTTTTTTTTTTTCAAAAATTTTTTAAGACTTTCTTTATAATGTTTTACTTATAAATTTTTCAAGATTTTTTTACTTTTATATCTTGATGTTTTTAGATAAATAATTTTAGAGAAATTTCACTTCTCATGGCTGTCCATAGAAAGCTAGGCTTGAGGGCTCTCTACACACACTCAGTCGATAACAAATACGTAATTATTTTATACACATTTTTTTTATTCTCTGGGCAACCAACTTGAAATTTCGTGGGAGTGATTATGAAACTTATGAAAATGTGCCTATGTCACCAGCTTTCAATTAAATGACCGGTACTTTCAAACAAACTTGATTTTCTGTGATTCCCCTTTTATAACCTACAAAGCAACGTATTCTCAAACAATTAGTTAAAATGATTTCAATGAAAATTATATTGAAATCTTACGACATAGGCACATTTTTATAAGTTTCATATTTCCTACCACGAAATTTCAAGTTTAATGGTTGTCTAGAAAATAACAAAAATGGGTACAAAATAATATCGGCATGTCGGTATTTGTCCCTCTGTATAGAGGAGCCTTCATATTTTAGATTTATGTTTAAATATTCTTTTTCATAATTGAATTTTTCATAAATACGTTACGGTTGGTTACAATATTTATCAGTGAGTTCGCCGACGCGGCCTCGACTCACACTACCTCAATTAACGATTGGCCAGAATCATATTTCACGCGTTAGGGCAGAGCTAAGAGTGGCGCTGCAATCACCATTTATACGTAATCTTCTTATGAAAAAAAACAAGACGCGTCCGGAAAAACGCCGGCGTCGGCCGATCAAACTGAATTTCCAAATTTAAGAGAGTCATACACCAATTCACTCCTCTTTGGCATTTTTGTGATATAAATCACAGTAGAATGTCAATCTACATTTTCAACACGAAATGAACATCTGTGAGTTCAAAAAATGTGGAAAAAGTTGCAGAATAGGCCTTTGTATCTAACAATAGCTTATTTTTGCTATTTTAGCATTTTGGCACTGTGCGCAAGATTCAGATCAAATTTTTTGAGGTAGAGACTCCTAGTACGGAACAAAATCTTCAGGAGGATGCTCTCCATGGATATAGTTTCGTGTAATTTGGCCCTGTCTATATACAATCTATATATTCGTACGATTATCGCGCCGCTTACTCACTCGCCCGTATTTATGCTCGTTTTTCACAGCGTTATCCCTTATACCTAACGCGTCTAAAGAAGTTTCACTTCAAGAAATGGAAAACACTCTCACCACTCAAGTTGAGTTAAAGCTCAGATATGAGCAAATTATTGGTTATATCACTACATTTCTAGTGACTTAGATACGCGAGAGCTAGTACGAGAAGCACAAACATAAGCTCGTTATTCAAATTTTGTATGTAACAGAAGGATACAAAAGTCATTTCTTTCGTAATAAGTTGATGTATAAAAGAATAGTTTATGAACAGTATTTTTACTTTTTGGTGAGTTTTGTAGGGAGGGTTCACGGATCTGCCCCAAAATTTAGTATGTCATTTGGGTATATGAAAATAGCCTTCAACTAAATATTTAGCACTCTATGGGCCCTAGGAACCAAAATTGGGCCTCTGAAAGGTCTAAAATTAGTCGTTTCACCTAATTTTGCGTATTCTTCAAATAGTCGTAAATCAGGCACCGAAGCATATTTTTTAACCCGGAGGGTCGCATTTTTTAGGTCGAGACATGTCCTTTTCATAAAAAAATTATGCAGAGCTCGATAACCACATTCCCGGTTATTGGGTGGCATTTAAGGGGGAAGAAAACTAGCAAAATTTTCGCTTTTCAGCGTTTTTTTCAATGAATGTAGAATACGATTAGATTGAGCCAACGATCTCTATGATACCTCATTTTACAGGTATTTTTATTACCTTTAAATAGCCGTACTCAAGGTTATGATTGGTTTAAGAACGATGGAGATACAGCCATTTAATGATATCCTAATAACGAAAAGTACCATTTTTTGAAGATTTTCACACGCTGTAACTCCGGTCTGCGGGTGAATGAATCTTCACGAAATTTTATGTGAAAGTAGTTGAATATATGCAGTTTGAAGCCCTGTAGGCTAGGATCTTGGTTCTTGACTCTATTGGCCTCGAGTCTATGACATGTAGCGCCCATGGTGTCAGGCAAATGAACTGTGAGCAGTCAATGCTTGTGAGAGTTAATGTAAAAAGATACATTAGAAACCACGAGTAGCTGCTTTTTTATAAGTAAAAAAGGATTGAAAACTAAAGTGAAGAAAATAAAAAGTAAAAGGTGTTGTATGCGTTATTGCAAAAGTAAGAATGGCGTAACACAAGTGCCTTTTTATCATTTCCCTACAGATAATAAGCTATTTGCCTATAGAGTAACTCACAGAAATGCTTGTTTTATCAATGTAATGTTGTATTATCAATGATTGTTTATTTATCAGTTGTGTATGGTGGGTGCCTTCGTGACTTTGTATGTAAATACATGCAATTGTACACATTTCTAGACCTCCCCCAGTTCATGATACCGACCCCGCGCGCTTGGCGCTGCAATCGAGACTCGAGGCCAATACCCGAGAACGAGGATCCTGAAATCCGATATTTTAGCCTTCATATAGGAAAAATATATTGAAAAGTGTGCGGCAAAACTATTTGGTAACTCCTGGAATTATCGCAAAGTAAGCATTAAAAAAATCGAAAGTCTCATATCAAATCCATTTTTTGACGAGGAATCCAATGGTAATCTTGAATTGGGCCTTGAACATAACCTCTAAGCTACAGCGAACGAAAATCGATTTTTCACCTAGTGATCCCCATTTTTTATTTCAGATTTGAAAAGAGTGGAAAATTTCACGTTTGATTACATGTTTTGTTTTTTTTCAAGGTCATTTTAAGGGCGCCACAGTTCGAAAATGAAGCCCTCATTTAATCTTATATTATTCTCAGTTAAAGAGTTTATTCTCGAGCTGTGGCGCAATAAGAACTTCAAAAGTTATTATCAAAAACTGAGAGCTATGATCCAAAGCAAACAGAACGTGGAGTAAGTGAAAGTTTTATGTTAACCTTAACTCACTCAGCAGCGTTGTGGAAACGTAACTCAGGCAGGAAATTGTGTCTCTCTTGCACGAGTGAAATATTATATTTCTCATTATCGAGTGCAGAAGACGATTTTAAAATTTTCTCAGGCCGTGCCGCGTAAGAGGTAGCACTTCTCGCACGCTGTGATGAAATGGTATAACACTGTCCCTTACATATACTATATTCCTTCAGTGTCCCGAAAATAGGTTTTTCATGCTACCGTTCATTTGCTTGATATATGATACTACACCCTGCGACAAAATGATAACCCAGGTGAAAATGGTATGTTAGATCTGACCACAGATCTGATATAAGTTCTGGGGAACGCACATCAGATCTTATGCCAGATCTTATATCAGAATTTGTATACGATAATCGACATCAGAACTTACCTCAGATCTGACATCAGATCTAATGTCAGATCTCAAACGACTGTATCGCCCCTAATTGTTTAAACAATAAATCCATTAATGAATAAAATTTAATAATCAATTAAGTTGCATTTTAATAATCATATTAACAGTACCTTTAAGAATAATTCCTCCAATATTTGGGTTTTTGATAAAGTGAATTTGAATTCTTTCGGTAACTTTTATTGTATACGATTTTTTATTAAATTTTAATTATTAATAAACTAAATTAAAGGTGTCATAGTCACTTCAGATCTGACATTAGATCTGATATCAGATCTGATGTAAATTTCTGATATCGATTATCGTATGCAAATTCTGATATAAGATCTGGCATAAGATCTGATGTGCGTTAACCAGAACTTATATCAGATCTGACCTCAGATCTGGAGTCAGATCTAATATACTATTTTTACCTGGGAACAACAAACTTTTTTATTGAAATTGTATCCATTATCAAATGCTTCGATCTCAGTCAATTTGGATCGTATCGGGACGATTTTTTTCTAATTTTCTTAGAAAAGTTTTTGTCGCGGAGTACATATTGGCCATTGAAAAATACTGTAAAACAGTAAAATATCTTCTTAAGAAAAAATTTCTCAATGTTATTTTTTATTTAAGGTGAAATCGATAGATGTCTCAAAAAAGTATCGGAGGGTGTTGAAACATTTGAAGATATTTGGCAAAAAGTTCACAATGCTACTAATAGTAATCAAAAAGAAAAGTATGAAGCAGATCTCAAAAAAGAAATTAAAAAACTTCAAAGGTTACGAGATCAAATCAAAAGTTGGATTGCCTCGGGTGAAATCAAAGATAAGAGTACGTTATTAGAGTATAGAAAGCTTATTGAAACGGTAAGTATATTTTTGGCAATGATTCTTTCGTTGTTCAGTTTTTTTCTGATTGTGCATGCATAAGATTAGTTATGAACATAATGAGATTTGTAGAGAAAACCCGAGACACATACGATTAATCTTGCGACGACTTGTCGAATTTTAAGGGAAATGAAAAATTTTCCGGCTTCGAGAGCTTGACTTGAGTGGAATTCATATTAAACAAATTTTTCTGGACAGCTTCTTTTAACCTATAAGCGCTTAGAATAAAATGCGATTTTTCCTTATTGGGCCTTAGTACCTTAACGCCGGGAGTGCACGATTTTGACATTCAACTGTAGACTCTCACCATGCCTTAATCGACACGAGAAAAATTATGAAAATCTCTCTACTTTATAGTCTTGAGGGCGCTCTTTTCAATGGTGGCATTTAGAATTTCGAAAATTAACAATTTACAACGAAAATAGCAAATTTACGCAAAAAAATGTCTTTTTGAGATGAACACTTTTTTCCTTTCAAGTTTTAGACTACGAATCATTATTATATGAGGGTAAAGTATACATAGAACTTGCCATTGATGTCTCTACTTTGAGAAACCATGACTAATTTTGTCAAACAATTTTTTTTTTTTAAACAAAATGATGGCCAGAATGTAAAAATTGACAATTAAGTTTTACTATTTTTCATCTCACAAAACATTAAGTTTGGAAGAAAATTTAATGGAATAAAAAAGTCTTAAAATTGTTTAAGAACATCCTCAAATTTTTTCAGAATTTTCGGGAATGATTTTGAGATATTTGATTTTATGCATTTTCCAAAAATTGAAAAATCGCCCTCAAAAATTCTGAAAAAATTTTCATTTTTTTTTAATCATAAAACTTTTTTGTTCTATAAACTTTTTCTCTCATCTCAAATGTTTTCAAGTAAAAAATTATATATTTTTATCCGTACATAAATTTTTTTGCATGATGTTATGGATGCATGGGATCGTAACTTAGTAGCAGTTATTGAACTGTATTATTAATTTTTATTAAGATTTCTTCAAGTTCAAGAGTGCTCGTTGCCTCTATGGTAAGCGAGCTAGGCATCGAGACAACAGCCATTCGAAGGGCCGTGGGTTCGAATCCCGGTTAGAGCGTTCGGTTTTTTATAATATGCATAAATTTTTTACGAATGCCATTTGACAGGATGAGTATCCTGTGATTCCCGGCTGTCTCGAGACGAGTTTTTCTCTGGGTATACCTTCAGTGCGAATTCACTGGTTTACCTCCAGGTTTTTCATTGTCCCACAGGTCTGCGGGCCTGGGCAAATGCAAGACAGTCGATGGTTTGGACAAGACAAAAGAATCCGCTGCCATAGGCAGGGAGCGACGGCCTTGCCGGCGATCAGCTGAACTTTAAGGAGAGTCATACACCAATTTACTTCTTTTTGGCATTTTTATACATTTTCAACACGAAATTGACATATTTGAGTCCAAAAAATGTGGAAAAAGTTGCAGAATAGGCCTTTGCATCTTAAAATACCTTATTTTTGCTATTTTAGACTTTTGGCAATGTGCGCAAGGTTCAGATCAGAATTTTTGAGGTAGGGATCCCGGATAGGAATCAATATCTTCAGAAAAGTATCCATTATGGTCTGAGTTTTCTAGAATTTTAATTAGAGTTATGAAAAAGTTTGTACACCAACAAATGTGAAAAAAAAAACAAAAAATGAAAAAATTATTGATGTTTTCAGCAATTATTGAATTATAAAACTGATATAAAGGTCGTAATCAAAATTCCAGATAACTCAGCTCAAAAGGATACTTTTCGGAAAATCTTGATATTTATCAGGGATCCCTAGCCCAAAAACTCTTACCTGAATCTTGCGCACAGTGTCGAAAGGTTAAAATAGCAAAAATAAGCTATTTTTAGATGCCAAGGCACATTTTTAGGGCTCAACGATGTCAATTTTATGTTGAAAATATAGATTGACTTTTAACTATGATTCATATTACAAAAATGTCAAAGAAGAGTGAATTGGAGTATGACTTTCGTTAAAAAGGACTGCTCGGAGAAGCTAATTGTCCCAACCCGATGCTGTGGCAAGAGAGAGTCGGTTTAACCGACGAGGATTGTCGTAAGTGTACAGGGCGACATATCCGTGGAGAGGCTGGCCACGGCGAGCTAGGCACCGTTTTGCTGACATGGTATGATACCGGAGACGCTCGCTCGGTGTAAGCGCTCAGGATAAGATAGAGGCTGGAATTGGTGCGGTAATATACTACGGGTTTGCACTATAAGTATACTCACCTCGAGACAGCCGGAGCTCATATACCGCCGCATGACACTCGGAAAAAAACCGAATGTCCTCACCGAGATTCGAACCCAAGGCTCCTCGAGAAGCCTATTGTTTCTGGGGCTAGCTAACCACTGAGCCGACGACCGCTCTAAAGTTTTAGAAATAAAAGCGAAAGTAATTTTTTCATAATTTTCATAATCTTGAATCCTAATTTTTATAATTTTCGAAGTTTCTTGATTTATTTTCAATTTTTCATCTGATTTAATGAACTTATATTTTTTTTCAGCAAATGGAACGGTTCAAAGTTGTAGAGAGAGAAACAAAAACAAAAGCCTATTCTAAAGAAGGCTTAGGAGCAGCACAAAAATTAGACCCTGCACAAAAGGAAAGAGAAGAAGTTAGCAACTGGTTATCCAATTCAATTGATGCCTTGAATTTACAGGTATTTTTTTTCGTAATTTAAATAACGCCATAGAAATACGGATTCTGTTATTCATTTTAATTCCTTGCTTTTTAAAATTTAATTTATTCAAAACTATAAGAGCTTACTCAGCTTTACTTGTTTAATGAAGGTGAAAATTAGCATACAGAATTTCTTATATCTCATTTCATTCAATCAATTAACTTTCCGTTCAGCTTTTTTCAAGAACTAGAAATGCAAATGGTAAATAAGCAGCTGATCGAGTTTTTTTCTAGATAAAGGCAGTGTAGCCAACTCAAATGATCACTCAATGTTTATTAAGAGGTTATATTTATGAAGTATTTCAATTAAAGACTAATAGGAGACAAGGTTGTAAAAAAAAAACAAACCCACGAATTAATTTGATTCGTGAGTGAAGAAGATCTATGTACCTGTTCAATCCATCTGTAGTCTAAAAAGCTCATAAGAACTGTGACTTTCTTGAAAAATTCCACTCTAGTCTACTTTTATTACCTTGGGAGAGAAATATGTATAAAAAAAAGGAGAATGAAATTTTAAAATTAGAAATTATTTTTATCTTATCCTATAAGAGTGGTGAGGTTTTCAGCGTTAGCAGTTTATAAGCGCTGTGATTGGTCGTTCAGTAGCTTGCAATTGTTTATTGGGGCGCAAATACGAGTATACATGCTCGTCGATAAGAGCCCCGTGAACCGTTGCAAATCCTGTTGGTCTCATATTTTTAGCTGAAATTTCAACTTTTTTTTGGTGCGCTTCTGAGAACCAGTCGCGTGGAAGGTAAAATTCGTAAAATCTGTCCCTTTGCGAATGGGTACGTAAACTTTAAATATGCTTGGAAATATTTTTATTATAGTTCACGTTGAAGGTTTATTCCAGACCTTTAAATTGCAGCCCACAAAATAAAAATTGAATCATTTTAGCTACGTATAAAGCTAATCTAGCTCAGCTATTATCATGAAAATCCCGATTTTACACATTTTTGAAATGTCCAAATTTTTTACTCAAAACTCGAAACGTCACCAAAATTTTGTGAGAGATAGTCTTTTGAATTTTCGAAAAAATCTTGTGGGTTAATTTTTGGTATCGAGCCAAATCGATATTTTTTTGTTAATAGAAAAATCGAGTTTTTAAATTTAAAATAGCTGTAATACCCAGCTTCATTAGCATTTCAAGGAGCGAGGGGTAAATATAACTTGTAAAATTAATTTCTTTCAAGAAGAGGTCAACACCTTCAGATTGAGCCGTCAACAAACTCATTTCGTGCTTGTCCACCATATTTATCGAAATGAGAAAAGCCAATATTAACAAATTTAATATGCAGGGCTGCCGGCAATAAATAAAGATACCCCTGGAAATCTCATGGAGTAAGCTTGAAAAAAATTAAAAACCTCATATCCGACGTATTTTTTAACAAGGAATCCAATGTAAACCTTAAATTTGATCTTGAACGTAACCCCTAAGCTACAGCGATCGAAAGTCGATTTTCAACACGGTGACCCCCTTTTTTTATTTCAGATTTGAAAAGAGCGGAAAATTTTACTTTAGATTATGTCTTTTGTTTTTTATGTCAAGGTGATTTCAAGGAAGAACTTACATCAAAATTGTGTAACAACTAAATTTACGTTATAATATGAATTGTTATAAAAATAGTACTTTACGATACTAGTGGCATAAGTAACACTTTTTAACACGGCGTAGTTTAGGGCCCGAGCGCAGCGAGGGTCTTAATAGCTGGGTACCAGAAAGTGCGACTCATGACTCGGAAAAGGGGGCATAAATGTGAACTTAGCACAGTGCTATAAAATGTTGTACGATACTCGTGACATAGGGGACACTTTTCGGCCCAGTTATTAAGACCCTCGCTGCGCTCGGGCCCTAAACTACGCTGTGCCAAAAAGTGTTACTTATGGCACTTGTATCGTAAAGTACTACTATGCAACGGGTGTGAATACGCTTTTTTGCAAAACGAGGGGGCTCGTGCTGTAAGCAGTTTTGCTGAAAAAGCTTATACATCCAAGTTGCACACATTTTATAGCCCAAGACCGCTTGGAAATAAAATTGTGGTAAAATGATGTGAAAAAGTACGGCAAAATTATTGATTTAGCTCGTTTCCCATGATTTAAAAATCTCCTTTAAAAAAAATTAGGATTTTGAGCTTGGTTAGGAGTATTTTTTGGTCGTTCAGGTGTAGTATGTACACTACAGGCCGATTGAATCTGCAACAAACTCTAAATGTAAACACAGCGAATTCAGCGCCTCTGCCTACACTAGTCAATATATTATTGTTATTATTGTCGCCTATGTTATACACAAAGAAAGTTTGACTTTGCTAAGTTTACGTTTGGAGGTTGTTGTAGATTCTATTACCTTTTAGTGTACATAATTTTCATACCAGTGGATCGAAAGTGACTTCTTCACTGCCTTTGCGCAAAGCGTGAAAAGCAATTTTCGGGACACTGGGCATGAAATATAGCATATAGGCCTAAACCGTGAAAAAAGAAAGCCCAGAGCAGTAATATACTATTACTGTGAATGAAAAATTTTTATATTATTTAAATTTATAAAGCCATTCTTCAATTAAAGCTCGAAACACTAGATTATAATCTCAAATCGTGTTTACAAAAAATTTTATTTATGACGATTTTTTATTTCAGTTAGATACATTCGAGTCCGAAATAGAATCTTTATTAGCTGGAAAGAAGAAAAAATTGGACAAAGATAAACAAGACAGAATGGATGATCTGAAAGCCAAACTTGATAAACATAGGTATCACATACGTAAATTAGAAACATTATTACGTATGCTTGATAATATGTCCGTTGAAGTTGATACGGTAAATTTCTTGGAATTCATCTCTAAATCATATATTTTATTATTTTATTGACATCATACAAATTTCTAGATCAAAAAAATTAAAGACGACGTTGAATATTACATCGAATCATCGCAGGAACCCGATTTTGAAGAAAATGAATATATATATGATGATATAATTGGTCTTGATGAAATTGAATTATCGGGAGTAACAATTCCTTCTTCAGCTACTACTGATAGTAATAATAGTAATGATACTGGTGGGACACCAACGTCTACCAATTCATGCACTTCTCCTATTCCATCTCCCTCTTTAAGTTCAACCATGCATAATCATTCAAGTGATAGCTCTACAGATAATGATAAGAAATCGAAGGTAAGATATAATCTGATCTGAAGAATGATTCATCAAATAAACTTACATAATTAATATATATTATAATTATATATCAATAAAAAATTATAATCATATATCATATAAACCATAAAACATACTTGCGCATACTGTAAAAGTTTTACATCAGATTGCGCCAAATTAGTTAAAATTTTATCAAGTATTATGCTCATAAAAAGTTTTCATATTTATAATTTTATTAGGTACCTCGTCCGCGCGTTTAGGTTTCAAAGCATTCATTAAGATGAATTTTGTCAAAGATTCTTGGTTCACCTTTACTCATTTGAAATTATCTACGGGTTCAGACTAAAAGTTAATTGAATCTACCTGACATCTGCTATTTATTTTAGAGTGAAATATCTGCCTTGAGACTCATTCTCTCTTTCTATTGACTTTTTTTTGATGGCATACTTCGCACATAGATTAAAATTGTACAATGAATTACCGTGTTAATTGGCGTATTTTGCAAATGTTTCTTTTATCAATCGATCTCGACCACCTTGACCAGTAGAAATCGTTGAGTATCACATCCAACATATCTTCGGCTAGTACATAATATTTGATTTTTTCCTTCTTTTTACGCATAGAAATCATTGTATTCATATTGAAGATGTTAATCACTTGACACCTACTCAACCGTTTGTACTGTTACAAGGTTTTTTGCTTAGTCTGAGTCTTTCCGATCAAAATGTCCGATATAATTTTATCGCACTCGTTTTGTAATGACCACTTTCAGTTGTTTTAATAAGTTTCAACATGTCGAATTTTTGGTTTCCGATGATACTGTTAGAAAATATCCTGACTACCCGTAGGATTAGAAGGTGACCGAGGAAAACTGATAGAAAATCAACAATTTTCTATATTTTTATCCGATATTTTTTACAGCTCCTTTAACGGTTAAATTTCATCTGGTAACAATTTTAAATTGATTGGAATTTTTTTGTTTTGAAATATAATTTCTTTAAAAAAAGTACATCCTGTCACTTTAAAACTACGTAACACCTGAAGAACCTCAATAATTACATATTACCTCGGTCAAAATTTGGGATTTTCCCGTTTTGTGGTGTAGTTAAATTTTCGTGTAAATTACTGTACCTCCGAAAAATTACAGATGCCCAAGTTTATCGCTTATCTGTAAAAAAGAAATCTTCTATGGTTACCCCACAGCAGACTCATAGATTTCATTAGTTTACTCAATTTCTGAAATTCTATTATTTGCTTATGATTTCATTTTGCGTATTTCCCATGACGGAACAGGCTTTTCCATCAATACTTTCTTGATTAAATAAAATACAATCGAATATTGTTGATGCAGTTGAATTTGAATAGTTTGTCATGTAATAAAATAGATTCTTAATTTAACTTCATTCCATCGTAGTAAACTGTTGAGTAAATTTACCTATCTTTTTCTTGTACGGTGTCAAATTCAAAAATGAACATTTTTGCAAACATTATGAAACTTCTTAAAGTAATCGAATATGTATAATGATTGTTTTTTTATCATTTAGATTAAAAAAATGATTTTATTTTCAGCCACTAAAGCCAATGGCTGTGAGACCAATGCCTAATACTCAAGCAAGTACAACTATGACTTGCAGCACCTCTAACATAAAAACTTCTTTGTCAAGTAGTACACCAAATAAACAAGCTGTGACAGTAAGCCATTCTCAAATAAGTTCCATGAGTCACGTTACTACGAATACAGGAAATTTCGCAACAATCACAGCAGCTCATGGTAATTGTCAAACCAGTCTTTCATCTTCAAACAAAATACGTACGTCAATTAAGTAACGAAGCATTATTTGTCTTAAATCTAACTGTAAAAGCGTGTAACCTCTTTTTCAAAAATTTCATAAATATTATCTTTTTTGCATGCTTATTAAAAATTCTCCTTTATTTTTCAGAACATGGCAGCGAAAATGGATTGCAATCGTCAATCATGGCCAATGCTGTTATTACACCTATAGTTATTACTCAGCATCAACAGCAACAAATGACTCAACATCAGGCTATTCAACAACTTCAAACTGTTTCTCATTCTTCCCAATCTCATATAACTCAACAACATAATAACAGTACAGCACCAACACCTCATATAATTAATAATCCGCAGAATCAAAACATGTCGGAAGAGATGGAACTAATTTCTTCTGTACCCTGTTCTGCTACTCCTCAAATGAGTAATCAATCTTCTCCAATACTGAATCATTCTATTTCGCCCGTGACATCTACTGCAAATAGCCATCTATCTAAATTACCTGATAACATGTCAACTCTAAAATCAATTGCGCAGCAAGTAATCGTTAGAGCTGGGATAGAAATTCCTTTAACTGAATCTAATAGGAATATATACGATACTTCGAAAATTAAAAATTCCATGAACAATAATATTAATCTTACGGCAGAAGCGCATATTCCACCATTGCTCGGGGTTGCTCCCTTAGGTCCAGTTCCATTGCAAAAAGAGCATCAACACCAATTTCAAATGATGGAAGCAGCCTTTTATCATATGCCTCATCCGTCAGATTCAGAGCGTATGAGACCATACTTACCTCGAAATAACTGTCCAACTCCTCCTTATTATCAACAGGTAAGGAAAAAATATAGATGACATATTTCTTATGAATTTTTAAAATTACATTTTTCGTGTCTTTGTATTTTTTTTTTATTTATCGTAATTTTATAGAACTGCATGGTTCAAGTTCTCGTTTTAGGCACTCCTTGCCGTAACTTAAGCTGCTCGTTATTTCGCCGCGATTCTATTATGAGCAACTGATATCTCGGCAAAGGAGACTTACATTATAATTTAATACAGTGCTCTAAAAAAGTATACGATACTTGTGACTTAAATAGCTCATTCTGAACATGCATTTAGCATCCTCGCTATTCTCGGCTGCTTACTAGGCTGTAAAATCATAGGCTGCTAAAGAAAATCCATACCCTGGCCAAAAATTCAAATACATACATATAATATACTTTTATATGCATACATATAATTTTTAATACATGTATATAAAAGTACTTTTAATACATGTATATATAAAAGTGTCCTGGAACTTCTACTGAATATTCCTCATAACGGCTGTATGTATGGGAAACTTCATTTTGATGTTCTTAAGGTCCCCATAGAGAATTTTGAGGAAATATTCCGTAGATATTTCAGAAAACGTGATTAAAAATGTTTGTATTCGAGCTGAGGTACGGATATAAAAGGCTATAGGAGAGTTTAAAATTATATAAAAGTTTATAGAAATTATATAATTATCAGTGTCTCTAAGAATTTTTTTGCTCTCTTACCCCATAAACTTCTTCAGAATACAAAAAAATTCATTCACATGACTATTCAAAAAATAGCGTTATATAAGGTTTTCGAAGAACACTGAAGATTTGGGAGTCTTTCTATATGCAGCCAAGGCTTTGCCCAACATCTACAGGCTAAGTTTAACCTATTAAACTGTATTAAGACTTGTACTTTATGTAACGAACGAATAGGTAACTTAATTGATTGCTATAGTTCATTGATTAAATATTTTATTAATTTTATTTACGTGGTTCCCAGCTGATAGATTTAAAGGTATTTTTGTATTGGAAGTTTGAGTCCATAACTCATACAGCTTGTAGCCGAGAGTAAGTGATAGTCTCGGACCAAGTGAAAAGAGATGTATTCGACTCGGTAGCTCGATAAAGAAGTAGACTCCTGATTCTACTAATTTTTACTGATTAGAAGAAGGAAAGCATTAATCTCTACTCTGTATCTTTAAATACCTAATTAAGAAATTTACAGGCAGAAAAGAAGGTATAGATTCGTTTAGTTGAAATTACATAGCGATATATCGTTTGGAAAAGTTGAAATATTGTCATTGCTGTAACTTTTGTTTTGAAGTATTAAATTGTTTAAGAACGATTTTAAAATTCTTTGAAAAATTTGCTACGATTGGATTCCTAAAAATATTATGTTCACAGTGGAAACAATATTAATTGTTTATTATATTGCAATTCTTATAATTAAGTATTTAACATTGACGTTGTATAACTACGTTGAGATACTTGTTTGAATTTATTTAAGAGTTACAAGTAATAATAAAAGTAATATTTGATTCATAAATTATTAAATTATAAATCTACTTTTAAAAAAAAGAACGACCGAAAAGTGAAACCGCGTAAAGCGACCTCTGATTGGCTGACACTGACGACGACGCCAGTCGCGAGCCGACTCGATACGAGCGCCTGCGCTGCTAATTGTCAACAGACAGTTAGTACGTAAGTAACCTCAAAACGCGAATGAAAAAATTGACGCGCGCGAAGCGCGTTTGAAACATTTAGTAAATCTTAATAGCACTGTGAAGTGATTGGGATGGCGATTGGTTGCGATAGCCCCGTGGGGCATAAGTTCACATCTATGACCTGCTTTTCGGTGGCATAAGTCGCTCTTATCACACTCGCTACGCTCGCGGACCAAGCTCATTCTACGCTACCAGAAAGTGCGATTTATGCATCGGAAAAAGAGACATAACGCCGTTGCTTACGAGTAAAAACACAGTGAAAAACGCTACGAAAAAAATCATACTGATAAAATGCCCCGAAAAAAAACACAGCACATTGGATACCGTGAAAAAAAACACAGCAAATTGGATGCCGCGAAAAAAAACACAGCAGAAAAAAAACGAAACAAGTTTCAATGCGGTTTTTTTTTCGCGGCATCCAATGTGCTGTGTTTTTTTTCATGGCATTCAATGAGGTGTGTTTTTTTCGCAGCGCTCCGATGAGGTGTGTTTTTTTTCGCAGCTATCCGATGAGGTGTGTTTTTTTCGCAGCGCTCCGAAGAAGTGTGTTTTTTTCATGGTATCCAAAGAGGTGTGTTTTTTTTCACGGCGCTTCGATAATGTATGTTTTTACTCGTAAGCCAAGGCGATAAATGTGATTTAGTACAGTGCTATTACATGTAGTACGATCCTCGGGCCATAGAGGACACTTTGGCGTGGCTGAGAGCCCGAGCGTAGCAAGGGTCCTAATAGCCGTGCAGGAAAGTATTAGTTATAGCCCTTGTATCGTAAAGTACTCTTATGACACGCGTTTTGATGACATAAGTATTACTTTCTGGCAACATGTCATTTGCATCAACGACTGTTTTTGGCGATTTTTACGCATTTTTGGCCTTTTTTCGACGTTTTTTGCACGTTTTTCGACACTTATTGTTGTCTACAAGGCGTTACACTTTGAGGCTCATTACAAAACATTATCAGGCAGTAGTTGAAATCTCGTCGCCCCAGTGCAGGAAGGTATCGCTTTCAATTCTACAGCAAAAAAAGGAATTTAATCGCGCGCAGAGGCAAAATGGTAGCTTATTCGAGCACGGCGCCAAAACAGAACCTTGCTCAAATGCAGTTACAAGAAAGTTTTGACTCGCTGAATTTCGGTTGGCAATGTAGCCGTATATGATGTTCTGAGAGGAAGATAGAAGTGATCGTCTTAACCCATAAATAGCTATAACTTTTTAATTGCTCAGAAAATCCAAATTTCAAGCTCAGAGTCTGAAAGGGCATTAAATTTCACATCGATATAGGTATGTTTAGGTCTAAAAGTAAAACAAAAATCGCTGCGAAAACCAACAAAAAAAATCAAGCATTTTGGTTATTAATGGGTAAACGTTACATTGAATTAAATGCTGAAACAGAATTTCATCATATATGGCTGTGTTGCCAAGAAATTGTTAATCACTGAAAAATTACGACTTTTTTATGATACAAAAACATTTTATATTTTGGTTTTTTTCTTTAAAATTCAATATAAAAAAGGTAGAGAAGGCCAACATGAATACAGGCATTAGTTCATAATTCAATGTAGTTTCAAATTATTTGAACCAAATTTTTCTACGACGTCTAGTTCAAAATCTCATTCTCTCATGAATCTATCACATAGCTTGCTTTATAAGGAGGCCATTTTTAATTTTAACTAGATGAGGTATGTTTTCGTAAAGATAGCGACTTGATAAGCGCCAGAAACTCATTATACATATTGGCAATCATAAAATATATTTCTTACACTCTACGTAGTCAACGCAAATGAAAAACACAATCATTGGAAACAAACCTAAGACTTATCCAGTAAAATTTAGTGCAATGATCAATACGTTAAAAATTAAAAAAATAGTACGTCATTTTGAAGCCTCATGTCCACCTTCTCGTGCCATTGGGACATTTTTTAGTCCAGCTATTAGGACGCTAGCTGCGCTCTGGCCCTAAACTAAGCCGTACCAACAATTGTTACTTATGGCACTTGTATAGTAAAGTACTATTGTGAACTTTGGTCATGTTTTTTGCAGTGTGAGTCAAAAACATAAACCTTGATCAAATTTTTACGTAAATCTGCTTGTGCTATGGGAAGGGTGAATAAATCATAAGAAAAGTGATTAAAATATATATACAAATCTTTATTAATGTTCAATTAATATTAATAATATAATATGGCAGTCAAAGGCGACTCAATCAAAAAAATAACTAATAATTTGTTTAAGTTCAAAATTAATAACAAAAAAACCTTTATGTCCGAGACGACAACTTTTACAACCTTTAGAAGTAAGTCGTCGGACTCTCTTTTTGCGACAATAAACTTCTATTTGCAAGTTTATTTGTCGGATTCGCCAAGTTTATACAACTGTCTAAGACTTATATAGTCCGAAAATTGTTTACCAAAAAACAGCACTAAACAAAGCTGATCACTCCTATCACGAGCGACGGCGACCTAAAAGCTATTGCTTTCTACTGTCCTTCTCTCAGAATAGCACGGCGACCTAGGAGGTTTACCTCACGACCGTCTATTCTTTGAGCTTCGTGGTGACTTGTGATTTCTCACCGACCACTACTCGTCTAAAGAGTGTCAACTTTGCTTCTTAGAAGCTGTTGCATCAAGTGACTATGCGGTCGGAGACGCCTATATACGCTTTCCAGCGCTCAGTCGCTTATGGGAGCTACGCTCATGGTCAGGCGCCACCTAGTGGTGTGAAGCGTAAACAGGTCAGGAGCGGGCTACTAGATCTGGAGACTATCTGTGCGCTGTGCAATAAATTATCGTCCAAGATAAACGCGTTCCAATTTTCCATTTACCGATGTATAATGTGTATGGGCTTTTCCTTAAGGTGGCTAAGTTAGTAATCATAACAATAGTAACCAAAGCGACTACTTTCACTTTTTCGTGTTATGCAGTTGGCACACTTCGTAGTTTGCGACTGCGCCGTAAGGTGGCGCGGCGATGGCGAAAACGACGGTCGACCGTCGTCACATTTGCTGAACTAACCTATACAGAACTTACATTTTGACAAGTTTTTATAAACATATACAGTTACTTTTGAATATGTGCGCGAGTGGCGCCAAGCGGCCGTTACAGTGTTGCCAACTGATTGAAAATTTCTACAGCATATCAAGGGCACTTTAAATGACATTTCTGCAAAGTTTCATAAACATCTGTTGTCGACCCACTTTCCTGACTAGCCACCTTAACCCTGATTTTCAAAAAGCAATATAATAAATGAGATATTTTAATAAGTTGAACTGCCTTCTCTTCAAATTCAAACTTGTGTTGTTTGATGAATAAATAGAATTTACTCGATTTCATTTTCAATAAATGATTGTCGACTGAAGCTTAAAACGAAAAATACTTCTTACAATTTTTTTAGAAATCTATTAAAATTTTTTAAGTTATTGTTTCTTTCATAAATCCAATAAATATAAGTATATTTTATATTTTCTACATCATTTTTTATAGGTTCAATTACCTCATTCGGATACTGTAGAATTTTTTCAACGTCTTTCAACGGAAACGTTATTTTTTATATTCTATTATATGGAAGGATCGAAAGGACAGTATCTAGCTGCTAAAGCATTAAAAAAACAAAGTTGGAGATTTCATACAAAGTATATGATGTGGTTTCAAAGACACGAAGAACCAAAAATCATTAACGAGGAATTTGAACAGGTAATATTAATAATTATTAATACTTTGATCCCAAATCAAAAACAGAAATGAGGCAATAAGATCATGTAACTAATCACGATACACTATTAAAGCAAACCAAAGCAGTACTTTATGATACAAATGTCATAAGTAGCACTTTATGGTAACACGAAGAGAGGTTAGCGCACGAGCGTATGCGAGTGTGATGCGAACGCCGCGGTGCCAGAATGTGCGACTCAAGCCACTAAAAAATGTGCGATAAATGTGGACTTATGCCCCACAGTGCTATAATGTACTATTTCAATGCCCAAAATGAAATACTTAAAAATGCTTAAATATGCCTCATTCTCTTTTATAAATTATAATAATTTTGAAATATTTACACTTCATATTATGAATTTTCTAAAAAATTGAATTATTTTTCAGGGAACTTACGTCTATTTCGATTACGAAAAATGGGGTCAAAGAAAAAAAGAAGGTTTTACATTTGAATACAAATATTTAGAAGATCGTGATTTGAATTAAGAATCATAAATTATTTCCTGAAAAGTCGCTACTTCTCTAATTATACAAATATTTTATACCACCATTTATTATACTTGTAAAAAAAATCTGCGTAACTCCAAGAATTTAAAAATATCTAAATGCTAAGATATATGTTAAATTTAAACAATTTTGAATGACGATTGTAAGACATATTTTGCACCATATGTGACGTAACAGTACATATGAAGTATTAATTTGTCAAATTTATCAAGTTATTAATAGTAATTAAAGTATGCTTATCTCTATGAAGGCAAAACTATTTTTGTCATCTTCTGTATCGTACGAAGTTGTGCATTTTTGTATACTAATTAGCCTGTTCTTGATGAATTTCTTTTACTATAAATTTACGTAAAAATAATATAATTTCTTTATACCAAATTTCATGTTTTGATTTTATTTCAACCATATCGTGTCATCGGGACAGGAATAGGATGGTGTACGTAGTTGTGAAGTCACTGGACACTTATAATTGAGTGTGAAAAGGCTTCATTGTGTATTGTCAACATTGCATCCATCGCTGCTCCGCTGATAATGACGCAGCGTGCGGTCTGCTTCATTGTATACAGTAATATCATTTTTCTTAATAGCCAAATAATTTTTTCTAAAGTTATGAAAATTCTATATCTGAACTATTACCACATTATCTTTATTGGTAAAATATATGTTAAGGATGGACTGAGGGGTCGGGAAATAACTGCACACGTTGATAAAAATAACAAAATAGTATAATTTATCAGCCAAAGAAATACAGCGAGCAAACAGCTCGATCGAGAAATTCGGAGGTACTCGAAAAGTTGGTCACCGTACACGGCCGTACGCGAGCTCCGCAATTTTCGGAGTCGCGTGCGTATCTGTATCTCCAGCGTCTCAAGTCGCCACTCGCTCACACACCACACACATTCACCGCGATGCCGCAACGAGCGCTGCGATCGCCCAGCCGCCTGCGACTCTCAACGCATACATGCCATGACCGACTGTACATTTTGTGGTTGATTTATAACATATATGAAATTGAATTATCAAATATAAATATTGAATACAACAATATTAAGTCGCAAAATTCAAGTTAGTTCTGTATGTTTACTTTTAATCGATCCTTCTCTTACTATCTTATACTGCTCATTATTATAATTAAAAGTGAATTGTCGCGAGTGAAAATACTACTGTTTTTGTACGTTCGAGAGTATAAGCCCGATAGTTGAACAGAGATACCCGTTGACTTTAGACTATCAGATTATTTTCTAAAAGATTATTGATAAAAATGGAAATAATTACCAGATAATTGATTAGAGGATAAAGCAAGAATACATCTTTGCTGCAAGTCAACGATTGCCTGTTTAGAAAAACGGAGGAAGGTACGATTTGTCAAAAATGTTATTGGAAATGTAAATTAGAATCCAAATGTGGTTGTTGACTCGTGACAACCATGCTTAAAAAATGTGTAATGAGACAAAATTTTTTTTGAACAAATGACTTTCATCAAGAAATAATTTATAAATGATGGTCTGAAAAGAAAATGAAAAAAAACTTACACTTATAAAATTTTAGAAAAAATTTTAACAAAAACGTCCCCAATAGTAAAACCTTCTCTACAAAATTTTGCGTATCTGCGCAGGAGACTTCGCGGAATGAAATTGCTCAAAAATTGAGATCAGAATCTTGCGGCATAGAATTTTGCAATCACAACTAATTTTACATTGTTTGTGGACTAATTAAAATAATTACTGGCCCTTTTCAGCATGTTTCATGCACCAAACATACTATCACTTACTCACGTTATCAGAAATTTAAGAACTGACGCCCTATGCATTGTCGCCATCTGCCTAAATCAAATTACTGATCACAGATCAAATGACTGATCACAGCGCTTTCATTTCGATGATTACGAACAGGCCATCACTTTTCTAAGATAGAAATGAGGACTGAACGATACCGCAGCGCCTCTATGCATTCAATGTTAATTTACATAAGAACTAGAGGAATAGCTAGCACATACGTATTATACAGGGTGTCCCAAAACTATGGAAACCTCTGAAAAGCGGCCAAAATAAGCGGGAAAAAAAATCGATAACCCTATATTCGACGTATTTTTTCACGGGAAATCTAATGGTGACCTCAGATTCAACCTTGAACATAACCTCAAGGCTGCAGCGACTCAAAAATCGATTTTTCAAATGTAACCCCCATTTTTTATTGCAGATTTGTGAAGAGCGGAAAATTTCACGTTAAAGTGTATGTTTTGTTTTTTTTTAAAGACCATTTTGAGGGTGATACAGGCTCAAATGAGACCCCAATTTAACCTAAAATTAAGCTCAGAAGAACTTCATTTTCTAACTGTAGCGCCCTTAAAAATGATATTGGAAAAAAAACATAAGGGGCTATTCAAACGTAAAATTTTTCGCTCTTTTCAATGGTGACCTTAAATTTGACCTAGAACATGACCTAAAAGCTGCAGCAACTCAAAGTCGAGTTTTTACACGGCAACCGCAATTTTTTATTTCAGATTTGAAAAGAGCAAAAAATTTTACGTTTGAATAGGCCTTTATGTTTTTTTTCCAATATAATTTTTGGGGGCGGTACAGTTAGAAAATGAAGTTCTTCTGAGCTTAATTTAAGGTTAAATCGGGGTTTCAATTGAGCCTGTAGCACCCTTAAAATGGTCTTAAAAAAAAAAACAAAACATACATTTCGACGTGAAATTTTCCGCTCTTTTCAAATCTGCAATAAAAAATGGAGGTTACATTTGAAAAATTGATTTTTGAGTCGCTGCAGCTTTGAGGTTATGTTCAAGGTCAAATCCAAGGTCACCATTGGATTCCCCGTAAAAAAATGCGTCGAATATAGGGTTATCCAAATTTTTTTCCCGCTTGTTTTGGCCACTTTTCAAAGGTTTCTATACTTTTGGGACACCCTGTATGTATTATCGATACGCATAAGCAAGAGAGAGAAAGACATCTCAATCCCGTGAGCTAAGCTGACTGCTGTTGCTTATGTTGTTACGTTGCCTCGTGCGTATACGTAAACACAGTCATATGCGCGTGCGAGAGCGAGAGAGAAAGAGATACGACCGCCGAGTTTCGACAGCGGCCAGCAGCAGAAAGCAGTTCTATGTAGTTGGCGCGGCAGCCAATCACAGCGCGTAACGCAAACCGACGCTATATAGGCAGTTATACTACCAAAGTTGCGCTCGCTCGCACGGACGGACGGACGGACGGACGGTCGGTTTTTACGGGTTTACCCTTGATACCAAACGCGAATATAGATGTTTCACATCAATAAAATATCTCTTAAGGGATTATAAATAGCAAAAGTATGAGCCTGCGACCATCTCTCACGAGTTTTGGTTGTTTACAAGATATTTTGTTTATCGTAGCCAGGAATTTCCCAATCTCGTTACCAAATATACATTTTCCGGAACACACATTTTTTCCCATCAGTAATTGTAGTAAATGTTTTCAGATGGTCCTTCAAGGTAAATTTTAAATTGCAGAATTAGTTTCAAGTTCAATAGCGCAGGTTGATTTCCTATGCAAATGGATCTCGATCCATTCCCAACTGCTTAAAGACATGAACGCTAAAGAATTGCTTCGCTTAGCTTGAATCACTTCTGATAAAGATGGTCCGGTAAAATATTTTGAGGTTGCCCCGTATCCCTGGATTGGCGTACTTGTTCTCTGTTCACCAGTAGGAGCTGTGAAATGCACTTGAGCAAACAAAGTTTCTCGCTAAACTTTCCACGGATCGACTGTGGATGGACAGTGCCGTCAATATTTCTCTCAAAGGTGCTAGTGCAGGATCTGGGGCGAGACAAGCTGTAGGGCCTTCGTAAAATTTTCCAAACGACGTGGGAGGCCAGCTCAAATTCGGGGTCACAATGCGTCAAATTTTCATTACGCAGTTCGACACGTCATTCAAATATTGAACTGTGACTGACGCGAAGCAGCAGCGTCGCGTCAAGAGTTGCAAAAACGGTGTATATGTGTACCTACGAGTGTGCGTGCGCCTTGGCTATTGAAGAAGCAGCCCTCTCCCCCACCTACGGTGACAAGAGCTCTATGCACTCTGAAGTGCGGCATTATCATGCGGTTTAGAATCTATCTAACCAAAGAGCATGTGCTCAATAGCAGCTCAGCATACTCATAATCAGTCTACTTCAACTGGAAACTTTACCAAATCTTAACAGCTCTAAATACACTAGAAGCTCGTTTCAGCAATACCGAGCTATTTTTTAAATAAGAGAGTTTTTAAACATGCTTCAAAAGAGGTGTTGAAAAATGCGTCAACAAAAGAATCTGAAGAGCCTCTAATCTGTGAATATAACTTGATCGCGATATCCAATTTCACTTTGATAATATCGAGCAGCTCCAACGAGTAGCTAACGTTTACCCCAGTCTATACCGGCGGATCGCTCGGACTGACCCAAGATACTAAATTTAAAACTGTCCGGGGCGTTTTCAAATGCCCAAACGTAAAGTTCGCGGCTTTTTTGTAACGGATTCTGCCCCCTCCCCATCTCTAATGCCACCAAGTATGCACAGACGGCAATCCCTGATGAAGGACCGGCTGTAACCATTTACTTTCTATAAGTGAGACTAGCAGAATGTTAATGAAATATAATTTTGAAGCTACAGCTGCATGCGAAGGTTGAAGCTTAGTGTGCTTTAAATAAGCAAAATATTTTCAAGTTTATCACTATCAGTCTAGTTGACATCATAAAATTTAAGCAAGTACAGTTCATGTTATCTCAGCGCGCACTTCGAATGCTTGATTGTTTGCACGTCTAAACTTTGAAGGCTGTAACTTGGCATCTGCTTGATCGATCACCTTTCAAAGTATCTTAAAATTTTTGTTTTTTGACGTACTTTTATTTGCACTAACAAGGAGACCTTCTCACCTTTGGGTCATGGATTTTTACTAAAATTTGTTTGGGGTCTCCAGGAACATAATAATAAAGCTCCCTATGCTTAGTGTTATTGATTTTAAAAGGGGTTTTCTATTTTATTTAAAAATCTTTGAGATTTTCTATATCAAGATAGGAGAGCTTGAACAAAAAAATTCACGGATCAAAAGTTTTGAAATTTTTTAAAGAAATCTGTCTGAATTTTTTCTGAATTTTTTGAATCGTCCATTACACTTCTTTAGAGGTTTCTGATTTTCGCAAGAAAAGCATCAAATTAGGGTCTCTGAAAAATGTTTCTAGTATTCTCGGGTTTCGACTTTTATTATTTATTTTTAAAGGATTAGAAAATATAGTCAGACTCGACACTAAGAGAAAAAAAAGTAAGTAATGTGCGTTACAAACATTTCCATCAAAGCGTCATAAATTGGATACTAGATTTACGAATATAATTATTCTATGATTCAGTGACAGCAACACTCAAATCCAACTTCAAAAATTACTCAATAATTCTGAATTTTTTTTTACATCGTCAATGGAACAAAAAAAATGTTTGAGGTAAGAAGAGTTTGAGAACATTATCAACACGTTGAATAAATCCAGTATCACAGAGTAACAATGTTATATCAGACAAAAAGTCTTTCATATGAAAATCAGAAATTTTATCATGAAATCCATTAATTCTTCGTACTTATGAGGAAATCAAGTAATCTATAATAAGTGACTATTAAAGCGAAATTTGGATTGGGCTTCAAGGCTACTAATTCGATTACTTCGGTATTTTCGCGGTATCCTTCGATTCTTCAAAAATACCTATGCAAGGAATTGCTCATTATCATGTAAAAATATTCATTCTCAAAAATTGCCATGGTAATACAGAAATAGAGGAAATCAAAAAAACCGTTGAAATAAGGCAGTCAAAATTATCGATGATGCATCACAGCTTACTGACAGTGAGTTACGACAGTAGCACCGAATTTCTCCACTATGAACGCACCAAGAAATATGAAACATAAAGATCGGACTTTTTTTTGAATCGCTTCGCGTAGTCGGCCATAACTTTTTTCCTTCGTGAATTTCGTTGTGAAATTTTAACAGAGCATTTTGAAGAATGAAGAATAAAATGTGCCCTTAAGGTAGCCACAGAGCCTTATAGAGAAATATTTAGTAGAAGTTTCAGAACACTTGTTTCCAATTTTGCGTTTTATTCTTGAGTACGGATCTTCTGAAAGAAATTTTTCCAACGTTTTTTTATAACTACTACAGGATTAGTCCTCATGAAAAATGATGTAAGATACAAGATGAAGTAGCAAAATTATTATAAGACTATTTAACAAACTAGTATGCAGATATACAATCAACTTCAGGCTTTTTCTTCCCCTATGTTCGATATTCTATTATTAAGCATATATTTAAAATAACAGTAAAAAAAACTGATTCTGTAAAAATGGGGCAGGTTATCAATAAGTTTAAAATTTATATAAGAAAAATGTCTTAATTTTTAATTTATAAATTTATTGCCATGACATTCCTTAATAATATTGCGCACATGTGTGTGTGTCTGATACAATGTTTTTAAATGGAATCACTTAAATTAAAAGCAATATGTTCAGAAAATTGTTCGGATTCGTGAGATTTTTTTCTTTTCGAATTCACATTTATAAAACAAGAATGTAAATTATAGTTTTTTGTCAGTAGAATCAAGTCATGGTAGTTGTTCACATACATAAAATAATTTATCAGTATTTTATTATATTGAATATAACAATGATTAGTTCTATATTAAACGAAACCGATATTAAAGTTTCAATGACATCTTATCAAATTTTTGTCGTTCTCGCTCTTCTTTTCTAACTGCTACTGCTGCTTCTACCAATATGTGTAAGTAATTAAAATTTTCAGAATCTTCTGCTACCATATTAGTATTAACATGACTAATGTATTCATTATGGTTATTTCTGTCCATATATGCAGCATTGACTGCATGATCAGATTGATTGCTCCTGAAAAAATTTGAATAAATTATTTTTAAAATTTTTCTTTTCATAAACGATCAGAACAATATTTACTATAAATCTTAAAAAGTAAATAATAATTTAATTTAATTTATCAACGTTCGAAATGGTCAAATTTTGACTCATTTTCCCATGTTTTGGGTCTTGAAAATATTTTACGACGTAAAACTTGATGCTCCTTTAAAATACAGGCTCTAATTTTAAATTTAATGAGTAGTAAAAAATATAGATTAAACAAATAGAATATAAAAATTTGTGTATCAAACTGACTTCGACAACTCATTTGGGTGTGATTAAACCACAGAATCTAATTTTGATCAAAGAATACAAGGGAGTAGAAATATCTTGGAAAATTTTGACGATAAATGGTATAAAATGCTTTTTAAAATCCTAATCAATTTTTTATATAATAATTATTACATTTAGAGAGAAAATTTATAAGACAGAACAGTCTGTCAGAAAAAACATGAAATCGCATTTTTCTAATTCGATATAATTAACACTTAGATATTTAAATTTAAATTTATCCCTTAACCTTAATAGTTTTTTGGAAAAAATGTTGTAGCAGAGTCACAATAATTGATATTTTTTTTTGGTAATATCTGTTTTATAAGAATGCGCTACTAAAAAGTTTTGACTCATTAAATTGTGCTTTTACCATGATATTTAAAATTATCAAGTTTTTTGAAATATTTCGCAACACTTCAAGTTTGCAAGCATCGTTAATCGTGAATAAAGCTTTTATGAGTAACTGGCTAATTACGTATGATTCAACAAAAAGTAATAAATCGTCATGAATTATTTTAAAATCGGTTGTTTAGAAATTATAATTATAAATATTAAGGTAACGCTGCAGATCTATTATACTCGTTCAAGTTGCGCAAATTGTTTTTCCCGACTCGAACCTAAAATATTACATTTTAAGCTTTCGTGAAAAAAATTACTATCAACTGCTGCAGATATATGGTTTTTTTCACCGAAACTCGATACAGCATTCGCCTTAGGCTCGGGCTATAATATCTTTTTTTTCAGTAAAACTGCACGCATTGAATAATATACGATTTTCTTATACTTTATATCTATATTGTTATTAAATAAATCTCTTTTTTCCTTATTTATCTTTATAACATTATTTTTTGAATTTATTAGTTCGGATTTCCACCTCTTTTATTTTGCGTTTTCCTAGAAAACAATTCTGAAAATTTCAATCATGTCAATTAGTATTAGAATTGAAATATTCAAATCGGTTTTCCTGGAGAACTGCTCAATTAAGTGAGGTTATATAAATAAATAACCTAATAATGCATTATAATGAAAAATAATTTCATACTCACACTAAGTTTGAGCTCGTAGGAGTAACAAGAACACTTTCATTAAAAGTAGGAGCATTATTGATATCAAGTTTCACAGGCTGATCATACTGAAGATTATTTTGCGCTGGTTTCTTTACATCCTCACAAATTTTTTTATTTCTTCTGGATAAAGTGTATTTGTGAGGGTCGTCACCTTCTTTTCTTATCATTTCAGGTAAAATTCGTCTTCTAGCATTAATGAACCAATTGCACACCTAGAAAAAACATTTAATTATAGAAGCTGATTGAAATAATACTAGTTCATTTAAGAATTTAAACGTACATATTTATAATGTTTTTAATCACGACTTTTTTATAGTTACTGTAATATTATTAAAAAAATGGTAAAGAATTGTTTTCACAACTTATAATTGCAAATAACCAAAGATATACTCTTTTCTGTTGTTACCATACATTTTTAAGAGTAATATTTAAAGAAATCAATTCAACTGTGACTGTTCAGTTACAACTATAGGTTTTTAAAAACAATTTTTCGTTACATTTACGTGTATTTTAAAAATTGTAGGGCATTTATGATCAATATCACAAAATATTCGAATATGCATTGATTAAACAAATAATAATAAAATACAGCTACTATAAGTTATCATATTTTTCTATCGATTTGCAAAATGCCAAGGCACTATGGAATTTTCACTTTCAAAAAAGCTAACTTTTTAAAGGATTAATAAAAAAGTGGGCACAATTTCAAAAGGATCTTATACTTTTTGAGAAGTCTATGTTAAAAGACAAACAATTTTCATTTTCCGAAATGGCATGATTAAAATCGGTGAGAAACGTAACTCAAAAAGTAAACGATCCTTTTCAAAAGTTTGCAAAATTCTTTATTCGCCCTTTAGTCTTGACCCCAGGGGCATCCTCGTAGGAAAAATTACTCCAATGGAATATTTTCGTTGATTTTGTGAAAAATGGTCGTCTGAATCCGAATTTGCATGTTGTCAGACCGGAAAATGATCAGAAAATTTTTTAAACAATTTTCTTTAAACAAATGCACAAATTTGATATTTTCCACCCAAAACTAATTTTACAGGTTTTTGGGGACATTTTTAAAAACAAAAGTACTCTTGTGTTTTTTCTCTAAAATCGATATTTTTCAAGATATTTAACATTTCGAAATTTCGAAAAAACGCGAAAATGGCTGTTTTCAACCCTCTGTAAAAGGGTTAAGAATTATGAATTTCGATGTTGGCAATAGCCCTAGATTATCTTTATAGCTTCATTAATGAAATAAAGAAACGAAAAATTTTCAAAACTTAATTATTAAGCTACGGTTTTCAGACTCAAACAATAGGCGCTCACACAGCGTATGGCCGTTGTATATAGACGTATACACGTATACGCGCGCCTATTGTTCAAGTCTAAAAACTATAGCTTAACAATTAAATTTTTCTTTATTTCATTAATGAAGCTATAATAGCTTTTTTTCGAAATTTCAATGTTAAATACCTTGAAAAATATCAAATTTAGATAAAAAACACAAGAGTACTTTTGTTTTTAGAAATGGCCCCAAAAACCTAAAAAAATTAGTTTTGGGTGGGAATTTTCAAATTTGTGCAATTTGTTTAAAGAAAATTGTTTAAAAAATATTCCGACCATTTTCCGGTCTGGCAACATGCAGATTCGGATTCAAATAACGATTTTCCACAAGAAACAACAAAAATATTCCATTGGAATAGTTTTTCCTACGGGGCGCCCCTGGGGTCTGGACTACTTTGAGCAGGTACTGACGGCGAGGTATTTCAATTTATCAAAAATTTTGTTGTTTATAACAAATTTTCGGAGAATAAGGGATAAAGGTAGATATTGAAATTTAAGGTACAACATTTTCGTCAATTTAGCTCTGATTAGACTATTATTCTGACAGGATACTCTTGAAAGTATATACAATAAAATAAAATAGAGTAAAAAATCCAAATTTTTAAATCCAGGACCGTACACCCCTTCCCTTAATAAAATATCTTCAGTACATTTAACAGGTGTTATATTTTACATCTCACAACGAAGAAGGACAAATCTGAAAATCGCGAAAATATACCAAGTATTCAAGTGGAATTCCCAACATTTGAAGAGTGCGGAGGCTATGTATACATACAAACATTGTTTTCTACTACTTTTACATTAAATATGATGAAATAAAAGGAAGAGTTTTCAAACTATCGCAACCTTACCTGTAAAATGGTGAGATTGGCTTGCTGACTTAATGTCATTTTTTCAGCATCACTTGGATAGGCATTGTATCTATGATCAAAAAGCCATCTTTTCAATATTTTTACGGAGTGCTTGGGTAAATTTCCTCTGCGTTTTCGAGAAGATTTAACGTTGTTGATACTTGAATTAAACTGTGATTCTTTAGTAGAAGTAGTCGACGAACTATTGTCTAGATCAGAACTGCTGTTTTCATCATCTGTACTTGACGATGATAATCGCTGTCGATCTGGAACTAAATATTACAATATTATCAACAATTTAAAATATTTTTGATGCAATTTAGTTTCAAGATTCATTTAAATGAAACTTTTTTGACACAAGTACCGTATGCCAACTTATAGAGAAGATAAGAATGAGCAGTCAAGGCCCAAATTTACACAATTCTTATTGCAAATCTTTTTCCCTTTTTTAGTGGTTTTAATAAAAATTCAAGAAGATTCAATGTATATTTTTTGGGACATCAAATTTCGGATATATATGGGTTACCCCACATTTTTATCCAACCTGTCCGGTTCGAATCAGGCTCGGGTGAGGTCAGATTGGCGGATATTTTTTTCGAGCTTACCCCTACTTTTAGATCTTTCCCAAGTTTTGAAGTCAACTAAATTATTTTTTATGAGCCCAAATTCTTCAAATACTATTACACGATAGTTTGCTTAAAATTTGAGCTAAAATTTGAGCTCAGTAGCTTTAATAGATTATCTAAAATGCAATAAAGACAGAGGAAAATGTTTTCTTAAGAACTCGAGCTAAGCAGACTTATTGATTGTACACTCAAAACCCAAACAAATACACCTGTATCTCGGCTAGGTTAAAGAATTTTTTCGAATCTGACAACAGCTTTGGGACAAAACCTTAATAAATAGTACATTGAAATTTTTCCATAGGTGTTAGTACTAAGCTTTTCCTATGAAGAAAAAAAAATGCACTTCTCTCGAATTATGCAAAAACCACGTTTTTTGGCACTCAATTGCTTGTAAACTAATATCACCTTTTTTTATGTCCTCACTTATCTTGCTCCCCACATTTACTCTACACACCAACAAGTTTCTGTAATCTGTATTCTGTATTCTGTAGACCCTTTGTATTCGCGGAAAATACGTTCTGTAAAAGTCCGCGAATCAAAATCACTTACATATGTCAAGAGGTTTTCATTTTCTTTTTTTGATGAGTTCGATTAGAACCCAAAAACCGCGAATAGAGAAGGGGGTTTGTATAGGGAACCACAAAAAAGCGAATTCCGCGAATACAGGAATCGCAAATACAGAGGGTCTACTGTATAGTGATAATACATCCGAGTGGCTCAAAGATGAAGGCATCAATCGTATCTCGATCACTTCTTCAAGTGTCGGTGTCAGGGTTCAGTAATTTTCCTTTTATAATACAATTTTTTTGAGATGATACCAATCTGTATTTCCATTGGTTTTCGTACATTTTAAGTCTATATTACCTAATTATTTAAAAAATAACGGTGAATAGTTTCAAGTGCGACTTTTACAGGATTTATTTGTACTTAATTTCATTTTATAACTTCAATTATTATTAAAATCAAATCAAATCTAAGAGTTTAACTTGTATTGTAAATTGACTTTTGATAACACATAATTTGAAAAATAATTTTTGGCCATAGATATTGATACTATTTTAATATGTCTTATCATAATCACTAAATTAACTTTAACTAATACTTTCAATTATAAGCTAAGCTGTTCACACATAATATTTTGTTTATTATAATGTCATAGTCCAAATTGAAATACGCTATTTCCTCACAATATTTAACTACTTTGGTCGTAAATTCAGAATTTATGTCATAAAAACTTTGGTGATCAGTAACAAAGTCCAAGTAAAATTTGTAAAATAAGAAAGCATTTTGTATGAATTTTTCTAATAAAATTATCTAAATCAGACTCAGTTAAGTTATTGCAGCACATTGATTTTCTATAAAAGAACATTCTTAAATTTTGAGAGTTTTGTTTTTTAAAATATGGACAATGACTAGAAAAAAAAACAAAAATAAAATAGCAAACGTTAACTTGGGTAAATAGTCTAAATATCAAAGACGTAAGGATGTCTACTATGATGGTTTATAACAGTTGATTCATTTCACTTATGCATATTTTTCATTGATACCATTGTATAGCATATTATTCCATCTTTTTTATCATCTAAACTTACAACTTTGCACACCTATACAGACACTGTTGTTGTTTGTTTACACTTAGTGTACAGGCATGTAGATTTCTGAGATGTACAGTTTGAATGGTGCCTTTCTCAAGCATATATTTACAATACCAAATTTTAATTACAAATCAATCAAATAGAAATGTCTGAAAGTGGAATAAACGAACACTAATGGTTTTTATGTTATTATAACATAATATCCACTGCTTCTTGAATAATTTTTTATTCCTCAAGTTCAAAAAAATGATAATGGCAAAACCAACCCAAAAATCAAAATTTCAATCCCACTTTCTGGAAGTTGTTGTAGAGCTTAATAGAGAAATATTTAGTAGAAGTTTGAGGAGACAGGATTGAAATTTTTTAATTTTGGGTTGGTTTGCTATTGTCTTGAAAGGCTAAGTTTAATTATATCCGAAAACTTGCTTATTTATGCTGTTATCATTTTTTATCAAGCGCATCGATCAGAAGGAATAATGTTAAATGACTTTTGCAAATTTAAAATTTTTTAAGAATGGCTACATGTAGACTTTTTGAAAAGGGTACTAAAATGATTCAAGAATTTTAATAAAATTTCAAAGAACATTAGATCCCATACATTTTTTAAAAAGTTAGATGCATGATTATTGCTCAATTTCTTTCACAAAAAAATTGAAAAAATTGAATGTTTATTGTGCACCAAAATTTTCTTCGTATTATTTAACAGAATATGTTCTCTATAAATTTTTTAAGTCTGTTTTGAGTACGCAAGGCTATACCCAGTCATGATATACTTGATCATTAGTTTTAATGGTGACCCTTCATGAATTGCATACCTCTTTTTAAAACTGATTCTTCAAATTTATTAATAACTTAACAAAATCTGAAAAGTAAGAAATTGCTAATACCTTTAAATAAGCAATTTTTTTAGAGAATTGTAAAATTAGTTATAAATGTATAAAACCTATCTGTCGCTATGATTGCTATTATTGGAACAATAATGTTTCATCAAAACGAATATATTGTTTTTTTTTTCGTATTATTCAGATTAAATTATGAAATTTAGTATTGAACTTTTTGTTAACATTCAGAAATTGAAAGATGTTTACATACTAACTCACTATTTAAAAATGCATGCATAACACTCCTAATGGCTTTAATTTAATAATTTTTTTATAAAAGAATCAGTAAAATTTACTTTTTAAGCTAATTTGATCAACGAAATATAATTTTATCATAGTTATCTAACGATATAGACATATGATTAATAATGAAGCAATATTCATTATATTATAAGTTTTAATTTAATTATTTAAAAAAAAATCTAGAGTTGAAAAGGCAAACCAAGTTAATTTAGTATTATTAGAATATTTTGATTACGTTCAAAAATTGCTTATAAAGATCGAGATCAACCTGACGAACGGGGATACCAACGGTAACATAAAGGTTTACCCTCGTGTACGTAAATACAATCATCTCTGTAAATTTGTTGGAAAATGTTCATAAAGAAATACAAATTCATTGTCATCACTTCGTACTTCTATCGTAATATTTTTTTCTTAATTTGTCAAATTAAAATTGTTTATAATCTAATTGAAAGTTAAATAAGAAAGAAAAAACTACAAATCTTATAATTTAGAGGTTATATGCAGTCCTTACGAGTCTACTTACTTTTTTCGTAATCATCCTCTTTTTTTATAAGCTCCGATTGTTCCAAGGGATGAAAAAAATTATTTGTTTTAATGGCACAACACTGATCACTTTTCTCATCACCTTCACTTTCATCCATCAAATGCATTTTAGCCAGAGAGTAATGAGAAGATTATCAACTGTAAATTTGAACCTGTATCCAATCAAATATCGAATATATTAATATGTGTATACATTTATTTAATTCTAAGTTCTAATTTTTTCAATTAAATAAGTGTTTAAATTAGTCGAAATTTCATAAAAACCTTGTTATATATGTAATTTATAAGTAAAAAGTGTGCGTTTTTATATCAATGACACGGAGCGAATGTAAATGATTAAGCATGCATGCTGCGGTCTGACTGATCCGGCATGTCATAAGCGTGCACGTGCGTGTATGTGTTGGTATACTTATATCGGAAAATATGTTTATAAAAATTCCAAAACTTGATAAAATTAGTAGAAAAAAATTCTACATTAATTCTTAATAAAAACTTCTTCTGTATTATTACCTTAATAACAAGAATTGATTACCGGTATTTCGTGAACAAGGAGGGATAACTTTTGCTTAAAATTATTAAGATAAAAAAACACGCAATACGAATTTTATAACAATTTTATCAACTAATAACATTCTCTGTTAAGATAAAAGTATTTTAAATTTCCCGATATTATTACCAATAATTTTATAAGAACAAACAATTTTAAATTGAATCTCCAGGGCACGATAAGTCGAGAACTTCTGACAGTAAAATGACGGCATTACAATGCGAATCAATTAAAAGAATACACGATTTAAAATTTTTTACGATTCCGCTACAGTTCCTGTTCCTTAATTGCTTAAGGTCAGTATTATATTTGTAGCCACTAAGGAGCAGTTTGATATTGTGGAGTGTGGACTAGACGATATCGCAGCGCCACCATAAACATACAATTGTACGATGTCATTCGGTTTACAATATAGGATCATAATTAGCAATGCTTATTTAGACATGTAACTCATAACAAGCTATATCAATAATTTTTTTAACTATGTCTGTATGTATCAAGAATATCGTTAGAAAGGTGATAATTTTTAAAATATTCTCCTTCATTATAGCAAATGAATTTCCGAAAAAATTCACAAATTTTTGACATTCATTCTGTGACACTTGTGTTTTGAAAAATTGTCGAAAATAACACGAAACATTAGATTGAATGAGCGAATGCAAGTTGAAAAAATACTTACAAATTGCTTAATTTAAAAATATCTCGAAGTTTAACTTCAATCTGCTGTTCAAAAATGATTTTGGATGTACATTCCCGACATCCCAAACAATGTGTTCATCATATTGGACTAGGAAAAAATATTTTGACCGGCTGAGTTGACAGAAAATCGGCCATATATTATATAATAATAAACATAAAACATATCGTGTTTTTTTCATTTTAGGGGGGGGGTACCTAATTGAACAATGATGTCATTCTTAGGGGGGGNTTCTTAGGGGGGGGGAGATTTTTAATTATGACACCCTATGACAAGAGGGGGATGGGGGTCTAAAAACCGCTTTTTTGCATGATGTCATTTATGGATGTCCCCTCCGGTAAGGCATTCTAATTCGTTTTTCTCGAAGGTCAGATCACTTTTCAATATGATCTGAACCCTTATAAAAATTTCCTATAGGATCTCGCGAAATTCCTACAGGAGTCCTATAGGATTCCAATAGGAATTTCGCGGGATCCTATTGGAAATTTTTATAAGGGAATTGTTAAAATCATATAAAGGTATGAATTTTCGATTAAAAGTTCTAAACATACCAAACTGGTTGTTAATAATATTTATTTTTTATACCCTTATAAAAATATCCTCTACGATCCCGCAAAATTCCTACAGGAATCTATATATTCCTGTAGGAATTTCGCGAGATCCTATAGGAAATTTTTATAAGAGTATTTACATGAAATTCTTTCTTTCCTCTAGTACCTAAATTGACCAGCAAAGGACGTGACGATAATCGTTTAATCGTGAATTATATAATGCGAGTAATGCGATCTCCCAACTATATGCGATGTATATAATACACATGGTGCATATTATATTCAAATCAGCACTAAAATTTTTTAAACAAATTATTTGAAATTTATTATTATTGATTTTGCTTTCTTAACATGATTTCTTATAAAAATCATGAACTTCTGAGTTTATAAGTACGTAAAGGAAATTTAATAACAATTATTTGACCACAAAAAATCTTATGGATCATTTATGATTATCGAGAAATCAATTGTTATGTGTAAAATTTCGAGGAATCATTAGTGCGTATTCTTGAACCATGAATAAACATGAGCCAAGCAACAATGATATGTGTTCAATCGACTATAAAAGCAGATAGAAAATTGTTCTAATTGCCTTAAGGATCGAAAAAACATGTGGCGATGACCTATAATTGAGAATGTTGTTTTATAAATCGAAGCTTGCAGTTTTGATATTTCAACACGGTTATAACATTAGAGCCCTCGGGCCTTATTGAGACCCATATTAGTCCCGAATTTATCTTAAAATAGTATTTTGGCTTATGTGTCATATGGTGCGCCACTTTACGCTATTGGGTGAGCTTACTATCCACTGTGCAGACGGTTGAATGATAACATCATAAGAGCACGCTGTGCCGAAAACGTGCCGTCATATTGCTGACAGTTTGTGTGTTAGGTAATAGGTTATCGCTTCACATCATTTCATGCGATTCTTGTTTATTTACGAGAAAAATGACTCAAGCAAATGACAATGAAAGTCTATCTAACAAGCAGTTTTTGGTATGCCAATGAATTATCTGATTGAAATAACTATTTTACATAAAAATCTTACTACGGAGATATTCTAAGTACTTTACACATGTAACCTCGACTTAATTTTTTGCCGCATAAACTTTTACTTGAAATAAATTATTTTTAATGATTATACATTTTTTAATATTTGAAATTTGAAATAAATATTATAAATCGTATTAATTATGATTATAGAATTATTACATTAAGCAAATTCTTTTGATTAATATGATTGTTTTTTTAGTAACGTTAAAATTTTGATTAGTAAATCAATAGAGTAATTAAAATTTGATTAAATTTAAAAATATTAGTGTTATTTCAATAAAAACTTAATTATCAAATTTTTAAATTACACTATCAATAATATTCTAAAATAAACATATTATTTCCATTCAATTGATGAATATATGATGATGACTACAAGAGTGGAAAGATACTTTAGACAAAAATATTATTATCTTATGCTTATCGATTATCAATCAATATTCTTATATGCTTACACTAGTAAAAATAATATTCAACTTTATTTATTCAAAATATTGATTTTGAAGTTAAAAAAAACTTTTTAAGCAATTAATAAATAAACTATAACCATTTTAACTAACATTTCATAAACATAGAATGAACATTCAAACCATAGAACCCAGCAGAGAAAATTCTTAGACCTACAAAACTTATTGTGGCACACTCTGAACATTTTTGTTATTTAAATCAAAATTTTTATCAGTTATAAGCTTTCTTTAAAATGATTTTATGACATTTTATAAAACACATGTTTGTATTTGATCAATAATTAAAATGAAATAAAACAATCTAAAGAAAGATGAATACTTTTAAACACATGTATCAGCCCCCTAATTTGGTGTATGCTTAATTTATCTCTATTTTAAAATGATTGCATTTTTAGTAATTTTATCAAATTAATCAGAACATATTTTTATATATTACACTTCAGATGATTTCAGATTTGAATTATTTGGTTAAATAAGACCTAAAAAAACTTGCATTTTATGTTTATTTTCAAATCATAAATGCTGTATTAATGATATACTTTGTGAATTTGTTCCAAGACCCTTGAAAAAATTTCATGTAGGATTCGCAAAATTCCTACATGAATCCTATAGGACTCCTGTAGGAATTTCTCAGGATCCTACAGAAAATTTTTTCACATATGTTTTCTTTTGGATTTTTTAAATATTATTTTCTTCTGATCATCATTATTTTTAAAGCTCAGAAAAAATTCAAATAGTTGTAATAATATTGTTAGATAGATCTCACCATTCTTTTACTTTATAATGATCTTTGTGGTTCCGTTTATTTTTTTATTATTCTACCATCATTTTCATATCATTTTATTTATAGCCCCAACAAAGCTTTCCACTTGGAAAAACTTGTATAAAAATAATCATATTCTTTAATAAGATTGCAAAGCTATAAATTATAATTTTCAAACATGGAAATAAGGATATTTTTATATTCGCTTATGCACTACAAATTTCAGTTTCATAGTTAAAGTTGATATTTATCCTACCTTTTACCAATCATGTTTTGAAAATTTATCCATTCTGTATCTGTATTTAAGCATGCAATTTTTTACGGACTAATTTTCGAAAACAACTTGGTAGCGGTAAATAAATTTAACAAATTTTAGCTACTTTTATTGGATAATTTTTATAAGGGTAGCTCGATTTGTTATAAAATCTTACATTTTCATCACTGCTTGTGGAATGTACTACTTTCTCGCAACCCGACAATCTTATAATCGACATTCCGCACGTTATAATGAAAAATATAATTCGCAACTGGGGGTGGTTGTCAATCTTGCACTCGCGTTTATTAAACCTCCGTTACGCTCGGGCTGAAAACTTGACATTCGTGCAAGATAGGCAAACTTCCGACTCCCGTTGCGTAAGTAATCATTTTCGCACTTGATCGGTAGAAAATAATTCTATGACATCGTCACTACTAAATCTACCAATAATTCACATATGGGATATAAACCTTAACTAGTCCGAGTTTCAGCGCGCTGGGCGCGCTCTCTTCTTTCTTATCCCATTTTGCTATTTTCCAATATTTAAAATAGAAAAATAAGATAAACGAAGATAATGTTATAAACTGTACACATAAAAATTAGTCTTAAGCCGTCAATAGCTTAATATTTCACTTTCTCAACTTACTACAACGTTAACACTCGTATTTGCGCGCCACTAATCAATTGCAAACTATTGAACGACCAATCACAGCACTTATAATAAACTGCTTACATTAAAAACCTCACCTCTCTTATAAGAAAGGTTAGGACAGATATTTGTACTTGATCGGGTGCAATAATTTTTGGTTGTATTTTGAAGCTCAATTTTTGGCAAGATTTTAACAACAGTTTCCGGTAGAATTTTTTGGTTTGATTCACTGTGTTTTATAGACTGCAAAATCCAGACAAAATAGTCAACCAGAAAAATAAGGTAAAAATTCAAAACAAAATATTTAGCCGAAAAATCAAGCTAAAAAATTGGAAGAACTAAAAAAAAATAGTAAAATTGGGTACTCGCACAGCTCTTGTCTCTATTACGTGCATGTGGCATTTCACTTCAACTCTCGCAGTGCCGCGCCGCGTGGCATTACTTAGTCGAATCACTAAATTTGTAACTCGCTGTAAAAGTACCTTAATGCACCTAGAGAAAAAAATTAATGCATGATTTCGATGGAAAATGTCCTCAACTTTCCGATTGGGAGGTCAGATTTCCCAAAACTTTTCAATTAGATCGGAAAATTTTTCAGAAAAACTTTTAAGTCGATTATCTCAAAATCTTCTTTTTAAAGATTTTTTCAAATCGTATAGATTACAAAATCAGGATATTTCCCATCGATACAGATATTTTCCGGAAAGGAGTTTTTTTAATTTAGCAAGATATAGAGAGAAAAAAGAAAAAAACGAGTTTTCTGCGCGTGCTTTGCCGACCGAAAATGCAGAAATCACGATGATACTTTGTGTGCAAATAGCTTATTACTTGGTGGGAAACAATAAAAAGGCACTTTTGTTATACCAGTCTTATTTTGCAATCATGTACATCTCTTTTAATTTTATTTTTTATTTCAGTTTGAAAGGTTCATTTATTTTTAACTTTGATTATTTTTTGAACTCCGAAGTAACTAAGGGATAAGTAATAACGTATTAAAGGCTGCTTAGTTATACATTGAAAATATTGATTTATTAAATATAACTTATTGAGTAAATGAATAATTCACAGGTCTACAAAAAAAAAAAAATTTTCAAATCCACCGACCGGACCTAATGGACGTTATGTTTTTGGGGTCGCTGAATCCGAATCCGTGGTCGGTTTTTCAAGGTTGGCTCATTTTAGAGGTCATTTGAAGGTCAAATAATAAGAAAAAGGTAAAAAATCTGAAAAAATCCGTACATGGGTTTTTGAGGATGCTGAATCCAAATCCGAGGTCGGATGACTTTCAGGAGGTCACTTTCAAGGTCATTTGAAGGTCAAATAATTGGAAAAGGGTAAAAAATCTGAAAAAATTCATACATGGGTTTTTGGGGAAGCTGAATCCAAATCCGAGGTCGGATGACCTTTAGGAGGTCACTTTCAAGGTCATTTGAAAATATCCGAAAAAATCAGCCTTATGTTTTGAGGGTCGCTCATTCTAAATCAGAGGTCAGTTTGACTGTATCCGGCCTTGTAAAGGTCATTTGAAGGTTATTTTATGGTTAGATCACGAAAAATGTTTAAAAAAATCTGAAAATACTCATTCAGAGGTTTTTAAGGATGCTGAACTCAAATCTGAAGTCAGATGACCTCTATGAAAGCACCTTCAAGGTCATTTCAATGTTAAATTTATTTAATGCGATAAAATATTGGAAGAAGTTTGTGCTTAGTTTTTTAGAACTGAATTAATTTTTTAGTCTGAGACCTTTAGCGAGCTTACATTCTGGGATAGAGCTGCTTTTTTCCCTACTTAATAAATATAATACATTTTTTCTAAGCTATTTCCCCGCAGTAAAGCAACCAAAAAATCTCTTCATTTTCTAACAATCAATTTTTACTTCCGTTATTATAAAGTTTACATTAATTTCGTTGACATAGCTTCAGGTAAATTTTTTATAGGACTTCGTTATATGTGAATATAATATAGGCTATTTTATTTTTCACTATAGAATTGGGTCACAAAATTTGAAAAATTCTTCATCAATGGATTTTTATTTGATTAAAACGAATGTATTTTAAAATTTTGTGAAACAATGTCTGAGAGTGAAAAAATAGATTCACTATAAGTATATCCTTATGACAAAGTAGAGATGAGCCAGGTGGATCGGCATAGGGAGTAAATTGACAAATCGGCATATTTTTCATATTAATGCACCGTTTTCGTTCGTGACATTGATATGGAGAAATATGCGGCTCTGTTAACTTACCTCTCATTCTGACACACCTTTTTCTCTTCTAGTCTTTACCTGCTGCCTCGATAAGTTTGATGTCGGTGAAATGAAATGTAATATGTCATATAAACTGCATTTCTAACATAACCATTCAGATCAGTTTCCGGAAATCTGTGGTGATTTTAGTAACGAGCATGGAAAACGATTCCATCCAGACATGAAAAGTATGGAGCAGCGGTATCAAGGTAGATAGGATGTTTCGATGATGGCTGATCACTGCTGAAGAGAGTCAAAATAAGAAAGGCAAAAAACGCAAACGAAAACCATTACGCCGTTCGTTTGAAGAAAAAAAGATGCGTTGCGAAAAAAAAGTAAAAACGCATGCAAAATTAAGAATATTTTCTTAATTTTTTACTTCCTTGTATTAATTTAAAGTTGAAATGACCTTGAAGGTGACTTCATAGAAGTCATCTGACTTCAGATATGAGTTCAGCATCCTTAAAAACCTCTGAATGAGTATTTTCAGATTTTTGAAGCATTTTTCGTGATCCTACCCTAAAATAACATTCAAATGACCTTTACAAGGCCGGATACAGTCAAAATGACCTCTGATTTAGAATGAGCGACCCTCAAAACATAAGGGTGATTTTTTCGGATATTTTCATTGAATTCTTGTAGTTTGACCTTCATATGACCTTGAAAGTGACCTCCTAAAGTTCATCCGACCTCGGATTTGGATTCAGCATCCTCAAAAACCCATGTATGAATTTTTTCAGATTTTTTACCCTTTTCTAATTATTTGACCTTCAAATGACCTTGAAAGTGACCTCTTAAAGGTCATCCGACCTCGGATTTGGATTCAGCATCCTCAAAAACCCATATATGAATTTTTCCAGATTTTTTACCTTTTTCTTATTATTTGACCTTCAAATGACCTCTAAAATGAGCCAACCTTGAAAAACCAACCCCGGATTTGGATTCAGCGACCCCAAAAACATAAAGTCCACTAGGTCCGTTCGGTGGATTTGAAATTTTTTTTTTTTTGTAGAGCTGTGTAATTGTTGCTTTGACAATATAAAAATCTTTCAAAAAGAGTAAACAGCGCAGATTACTCTTTTGAGATTCGAAAGTTACTGTTTTGGGTTTAAAGTGTAGGAAGTTCCTAAAATTTTTAGGCAAAACCCGCACAATGCCTAAAAAAAAACAAGCCAAACTAGCAATGCCAATGTCAGTTTAGGTATTTTTATTTTCAAATAATTTTGCATTTGAAATCATTTGTAACACTGACAATATTCATTGAATTGTTTCATATAATATCAATTATTGTCAGTTATGTTTCATGCAATATGCAGGGTGTCACTAAAATATGGAAATCTCGGACAGCAAGCTTAATGAAAAAATCAAAAACCCCATGTCTGATCTATTTTTTGACAAAGAATCTAATGGTGACCTTAAACATAACCTCGAAGCTACAGCGAACCTTTTATCGATTATTCAAATAGGAACCCTCTTTTTTGTTGCAGATTAAAAGAGCAAAAAGTTTCACGTTCGAATATGCCTTTTGAATTTTTTTCAAAGTCATTTTAACGCTACCGACTCAAATAAAACTCCTATATAACCTAAAAAATAAAGCTCAAGTAAGGACCTTTTTCTAACTGTAGCGTCCCGAATAATGAAACGAAAAATAAGGTATGACTAAACTGTTGAAGAGTCAATAAGCAATTTATGTGCAGTATACAACTCTCTAGGCTTAGTGAATACGGATTCTTCACATACCTACTTAATATCAATCAAACATAGCCAATTCAATACATATTTTCAGCGTTATAAATAATTTTATATGCGAAATTATTTAAAAAACAAAATACCTAGACTGTGTTGTTCTATTTACCCATATTTGGGCAGATCTTCTCGGAGCTCGGTCACGCTGTGATTTTAAAGTGACCCGCGGATCAAACTCCCGGTGATAAGGGGACCTGTGAGTGCGTGTGCGGCTATGTTTCTTTCTTTGCATCATTTTGAAGAAGGCCACGGGTTTCACCCCCTGTGCGTGTGTCGTGTCTTCTAAATTTTACCATACTTAATGATAGGTTATTGGTATATAATAACACCTTATTCTAACCATCCACCTACAGTTTTCTACGGAAAGGTAGCCCGCTCCCGGACTAGATAAATATAGCCAAAAATGTATTTTACTACAGACTATTTTTTTTCAATTTTTCATCAATAAAATACTTGACCGTTTTATTATTAAAAATATCATTATTTTTTTTATTTAAGTTTTAAACTTAATCGGGGGGTTGGCGAGCGGAGCGAGCAGGGGGGCCGAGCCTCCCTAGTATACATATAAAGCTCATTGATTTTTTTGCCAGAAACCATCTAATATTGCCTGGAATGTAATTTTATTTATGCAATAGTATGACGAAAAAAGCGTCTTTGACACTTGTGTGCGGTAAAATGCCTCATTTTGGACGCGGGTGTGCGGTAAACCGCCTCATTTAAATGAAAGTATTTTTCGCTTAGTATTGCATAAAATTTTGTATGCAACACATGCCCAGCTTTTTGCTCACAGTGTGCGGAAAAAACATCCACTCATGCCGGCATAGCCGGCATTTTAAGGTCATTTTAATTCATTCCTTATATGAGATTATTCTAGGTTATATAAAGGTCTTTTAATGTACAACATCGCCCTTAAGTGACCATGAACATACAGGGTGCGGCAAAAGTATGGAGACATCCGAAAATTTCGCATAACAAGCGTAGAAAAAAAATCAAAAACCTCATAACCGACGTATTTTTCGACGAGGAATCGAATGGTGACCTTGAATTTGACCTTGAACATAACCTTCAAGCTCCAGTGACCCAAAAATCGATTTTTCAAATGTAACCCCCATTTTTTACTGCAGATTTGAAAAGAGTACAAAATTTTACGTCAAAAAGTATGTTTTGTTTTTTTTTTCAAGGTCATTTTAAGGGCGTTACAGACGCAAATAAAACCCCAATTTAACCTAAAAGTAAGTTCAAGTAAGGGCTTTTTTTCTCATTGTACCGCCTCCTAAATGACCTTAAAAAAAAAAAAAAAAACAAAATACATAGTCAAACGTGAAATTTTGTGCTCTTTTCAAATGTGTTATAAAAAATGGGTGTCACCGTGCGAATAATGGATTTTTGGTTCGCCGTAGCGTATAGGTTATCTCCAAGGTTAAATTGAAAGTCACCATAGAAAAGAGTGGAAAATTTTACGTGAAAATATGTATTTTATTATTTTTTTTAAGGTCATTTTGGAGGCAGTACAATTAGAAAAAAAGCCCTAACTTGAACTTAATTTTAGGTTAAATTGGAGTTTTATTTGCGTCTGTAACGCCCTAAAAATGACCTTGAAAAAAAAAACAAAACATACATTTTGACGTGAAATTTTGTGCTCGTCTCAAATCTGCAATAAAAAATGGGGGTTACATTTAAAAAATCGATTTTTGGGTCACTGTTGGGCTTGAAGGTTATGTTCAAGGTCAAATTCAAGGTCACCATTCGATTCCTCGTCGAAAAATACGTCGGTTATGAGGTTTTTGATTTTTTTTCTACACTTATGCGAAATTTTCAGGTGTCTCCATACTTTTGCCGCACCCTGTATAATTCTACAACCTTAAAAAAAAACTAAAGATGTATTTGAACGTAAAATTTTCCGCTCTTTTCAAATCTGCAATAAAAAATGGGGGTCACCGAGCGAAAAATCAATTTTGGTTTGATATAACTTAGAGGTTATGTTCAAGGTCAAATCTAAGGTCACCATTGGTTTTCTCGTCGAAAAATACGTCGAACATGATGCTTTAAAAATTCTTTGGGGATTTGTAGGAATTAAAGGAAACTTTAGTAAAGGTATCTCGAAACCGCGATTCTATTTTTCAATTTCGTTAATGATTAAATTTTTAATTTGGCTGTAGATTTAGTTCTGAGGCACCTTTAAGCGCGTTAGAGGGCTTAAAAAAAGGTCTTGAGATGCTTCTAATCATCAGTAGTATTTGGAAAATGTTGCAATATTTTGTGATAGTCCTCACAATAAAAAGCGCGTGATCATTAGACGGATGAAAGCAAAAAAAAAACGAAAAAATTATATTTCAAATGCCTATATACGGAGCTAGAATGCAATATTCCGGTCAAAACCTACGCCATTTTTTAGCTTATTACATACGAAACCATACCCTGGAGTTTAGGAAAAATTGGTGTTTCTCCTAGTGAACCTCAGCTATTAAAAAACTAGAAAAATTGCGATTTTTTTTCCATTTTTTAGCAATATTCAAATGGCTCTACGGCAGTTAATTTTGAAGCAATCAAAACTTTGAAAAAAGCAAATGTAAGGTCTTTTTAAGACCTTTGATTTGACGGGTTTGGATTATGATTTGCTTAAAAATTGACGGCTACAGAGCCATTTGAATATTGCTGTCAAGAAGCGGAAAAAATTAATTCAAATCCAATTTAAAAACCTTCAAGCGACTGGTGGCACGGGTTATCTCAATTCATATGAGCTAAAATTTTGCACGGACTATTTTTTTGGTACATAGATCACTTTTCCGTTTGGTCCGAGCAAAATAAAAAAAAATTTTTTATAGCACTGTGTGGCATAAGTTCACATCTATGGCACGCTTTTCTGTGGCATAAGTTGCATATTCTGGCATCACTGCATTCGCGATACGCGAAAAAGACGAAAGACAGCTTCTGCATTGGTTCAACATCCGACATGCCACCAATCAAAGAGTCGCTTATTCGTTAGAATAACATGAGCGCAGGCGCGATACAGCGACCGACTGAGATTCTCAAAATCGACTAGCCATGCGTGCGATGAGTGTAGAGACTGTCTCTCGATTTTTCTTAAATTATACAAATATTGCAATCGATCCATGAGCTCAGGCGTCGATAGAGCGAAGAGACTGAGATTCTAAAAATCGACCTGCTTTATGATTGACGAGTGCAGAGACTGTCTCTCAATTATTCTTAAATTCTCTGAATATTGTAAAAACAGCTTTTACATAGTTGAACATCCGACGTTCCGCCAATCAGAGAGTCGCTAATTCGTTAGGTCTCTGGATACGTTCAAAAAAATTAGAATCGGGCTTTAACGTCTTAGAAAGACCGAAGACAGCTTCTGCAGTGGTTGAACATACGAAGTTCCGCCCATCAGAGAGTCGCCAATTTGTCAGGTCTCTGAATTTGTTGAGTATAAAATTAGAATCGGGCTGTAACGTTTTAGAAAGACGAAAGACAACTTCCGCAGCAATCGTAAGTAACTCCTCGCGACTTTTCAACAACACCTAATCAGTTTCAATAATTAGAAAGAGGCGCGTGATGGAAAGTGTCCCTCTTGGCCGCCGTTGCTAAGGACGTCTTGAGCATAACACTGTAGCGAAAAAAATTATTTTTTCACGTCGGAAAAAAAATTATTTCGGGAAATCTATGAGATTCTTTGTGCATGTAATATGTGCAGACGTTGTCGAAAAAAATTAGCTTTCTGATAAATTTTTTTTTACCTCTGATCGAAAAAAATTTTTTTTTCGACCCATTTTCAACGAAAACTATCCATTATTGTTATTTCTTATCACATATCTTGGTACTCCATTGAAAAGGGCAAACTTTTTCCTTAATTTTGATATAAATTTTGTATAGACAATAATGTCTTTTACTATTTTCGATTTTGAAAAAACCAATGTGTGCGCTTTATGTGAAACATTCTGTATGTTGCTGGAAAATCCCGAATTCAGGCCAACCCCGAAATGCCTAGGCAATACCTGAATTGCCTATGATTTTAGGATAATTTTCGAGGGTATCCCACTTCGTAGTTAGAGTTTGTTAGATTGTAAAAGTAAGGAAGAATTACTCATGTGAGTAGTGTATGAGGGAGTGCGACACGCGCTCATCGATGTAACTGTTACTGGCATTGACCACTTACAGTTCATTAGCCTGCCACCATGGGTGCAAGCTGTCACAGACTCAACTCTCACATCTTAAATAAAGCTCCTTTTCATAAGAAATTTCTCAAAAAGACTTTTAAAATTTTTTGTAATTAGTCCAATCATATTTTTCCTTTTTTTTATTATAATCATTTACCCTACAAAATATAAAAGAATATCATTCATTATCTAGCCAACTATATTAGCATATGAGCTCAATCTGCACTTATTTTTTTTTTTTTTTGTATTATTATTTGAAGTTTTGATGCTTTTTTTTTACAGATAAGACCATGTGAAATTTATAAAGATGAGTTCTTTGAATGTGAAAGGCCAAGGGCCCGCGTTCATCAATATTTTATCAAGGGTGATTACAAAGATTGCGCATCTTGGAAGGAAGATTATGAAAATTGCAAATTATGGATGAATTATCAAAATACGAATGCTTACGTAAGATACTTTGATATATTATCTAGTAATATAGCGTTTAATATGTGTTATTATATCAGAGATTTTATGATGTTAGATAATAGAATAAGTATTGTAGACACTATTTTGTAGTAATAACAAAAGAACGTTAATTAAGTAATATTCGAACACGTGTATCTCGCTCGATGGCTTTACGCAGACTGCTTGGCAGTAGTCGATAGATGTTAGTACTCGAAGAAGGAGATTCGCACGCATTCGTATATATCTGCCTATATGTATATGAGCTATATCGCGTCAACTGTCCCCCCCCCCCCCTTGGATCAGAGTTATAATTTGATTTTGCATATTTTATTCTGCTTTCCAAGAGTGAATATGAAAAAATTATTGAAACATGATTTTTTATGTAAAATTTGATGAGGAATTCAAATTTGATGTCAAAAATCATATTCATAAACTCCAAGTACCTTAATTTCTAAATTTCAGCCTCAGTGGCAAAAATAAACATGTTCGTATCCAGCGATATGGCCAATATTGTAATATGTTCATTGATACACCTATACAACTTCTGATAAATTTTGGTAGTTGGCAGACAAACAAACTTCATTATTCAACATGATATAAGTCAAGAATAGAGGAAATCTAGAGAAAAACCATGTTTTTCGACACATATGAAGGTCATTCCGTCATTCCGTTATTTTATGGAGTTAACAAGGTTTACCCATAAAATGACCTTTTCATTAAATAATTTTAATCGTGTTCACGATTCTGCCGTTTTATACAGATAATAATTGATTTTTTTTGGGTTCTCCAACGATCTGTTTAGGCAGTAATTATCAAACACATAAATTTATGAATAATTATTCTCCACAATGGCTATGATACGACGATGATATCGAGATTTGAATCGTCCTAGTCGAGGTTGAATTTTTTCACTTTGTGTACGATTCAAATTGCATTGTGGCTTTGATTATAATATACAGGCAAACCCCGTTATTCGCGGGGGTTCGGTTCCGAAAAAGTACCGCGAATACCGAATCCGCGAATACCGAAGCATTGTTCTTATGGGAAAAGGGGGGTTCGGTTCCTCGTCCGACTGAAATGTCAATATACATATTAGTAAAAAAATTTTTTATGAGAAAAAATTGAAGTTTTGATCAATATTTTTTTATTTTGTAGTAAAATATTGAGTCAAACTTTTTTGTTTTGCTCTGCGCAATAGATCTTTGTACAAGTTTTTATAACACTCTAATGATTTTTCGATATCTTGTCTAAATTGAAGGCTTCGAGTCATGATTGGGTCGTAATTCAATGAGACGCTCTGCATCAGCCAAAATATTTCCAACTACTTTCGCAGTAAGTAAGTAAGTAAGGCTCAGGTTCTTCATCTGCAATCATTTCTTCTTCAGCTGCTGTATTTTGCACGATTGCATCAATTTCGTCGACGCTTAAAACTTTAGTTGACGCTACCAAATCAAGAAGCTCGGATTCTTGCAAGTCACTGAAACCTTCTCCACCAAAACTTCTTGCAATGTTAACAGCTTCACGTATCACTTGCTCTTGCTCATGACCTTGAATTTCAGACACTTGATTTTTCTCAACTAGTTCTGCACTTTTTTATTCCGCTTCAAAGGGCGATTCATAATTTAAAAAAAGTTTTTTAAATTTTTTTAAAAATTTATGCGCGAAAAAAAGGTTAACTTTGAGCGAAGAAACCGCGAATACGGAAACAAAATTCCGCGAATACGGAAAATCGCGAATACCGAATCCGCGAATAACGGGGTTTGCCTGTAGTCATCTTTAGATGTTTTCACTCCACGGATTTGAAATTAGCGTAGAAGAATTTTCACGTAGAAGAATTTTAAGGTGAGTAAGGTAATTTTAAATCTTGAAATCATCATCGTATCATAGCCATCTTGGAGAATCAATACTCATAAATTTGTAAGTTAGATAATTACTGCCTAAACAGATCGTTGGAGAATTCCAAAAAAAAAAAAAAATCAATTGTTGACCTTTTTATGACCTTAAATGGATCTTATAATGACCAGGTATTGTCAACATGAACTTTGATTGAGATTTAGCGACCCTCTATAGACAAATGTGATTTTTTTCAGATTTTTATTGAATTCTCTAAATTTGACCTTCGAATGACCTTGAAGATGAGGTTGTAGAGGTCATCTGACTTGAGATTTTAATTCAGCATCCTCAAAAACCCATAAAAAAATGTTTCAGATTTTTACACTTTTTTTCATGATTTGACTTTTAAATGACCTTCAAATGACCTCAAACCGATCTGATTTAAAAAAACCGACGCCAGATTCGAATTCAGCGACCCAAAAATCATAAAGTCCACTGGGTCTGGTCTCTGGAACTGAAGTTTTTTTTTGTGTATGTGATATTTTTTCTCAGTATTTTATAATGAAATCTTTAAGTTTGACCTTGGATGAAGGAGACTGTAGCGATGCAAGGTGGTTCTGTATTAAGGGCTTATATACACCTTAATATTAATATTAATATTTTCAATATTTACCTTAATATTAATATTTTTTAAATAAAGTTGTGAGTAAGGTATCTAAAGTTGACACACATGCCCCATAGGAGGGTAAGAGTGACAGGACAGTGGGGCACGAGTAGCACATGAAAACGAACTTTTGTCAACTGCAAGCGCACGTTTCCAGGTTATGTTTTAGCTTTGATTACAGTTTGCATTGACTTGACAAACTGCATAGTCTTTTATTTTGAATGATATCTTATAAATGAAAATGAATAGGCGTAAACTAAATATGACGTAAAAGATTAAATAAAACAAATAAAAATATATTATATAATATTAATATAAAATAGTTAAAATTTATTTAATCAAATTTAAGTGAAAAAAATAGAAAGTGATGATACATCAATATTATGATAGCTATCTATTTCCACTGGAGCTTGATCAATTACCATAACAGGTAATGATTCTCTTTCTGATTGTGCAGTTGGAGTTACGCCTTGAACTGCAGCTGATAGTTAGTTAGTGATTGAGTTACTGCATCAGTTTGTTTTTGCATTAAGTTAAATTTTGTCTGAGGTGGCATAAATGCAGGCTCAAAATTTAATATACCATTATGATTAGTAATGGAGCGAAACGGATCTTGTGACTGGATTCAATTACTGATTTGATAATTTGAACTCAAATCAACAATAGATTTAATAACTGGCTTATTTTGTTTGTTTTCCATCACTTCTTTCTTTTCTTTTTTAATTTTTTTGAAGCAGCATCAATCAAATTTTCATTGTATGAGTTTTCAGTAATAACAGCAGCCTTTTCAGTTTTTCTCTTTTTAGGTAAAGTCTTTGGTAAGATTTTCTTATTTATAACATTGGTAGTAGTTGAGGTCTCTATCAATAAATTATGACTACTTAATTGTATCTTTCGGAGACTTGAACTATTTACTAGCATTGGACTAGATGATTCTACTTGAGATAACATAGAACTCAAGCAATTTATGAACGGTTTGGCTTGTATAACATAAGATAGTGGTATTTGTATGCCAGGTTCATTTGTTGCTGTTTTATCAACTTCTTTATTAAGCGCACTTCCAGGCATTTTATCAGATTGCAATTGAAGTAAGTTATGTAGCGTAGCTTTGTAATCTGAAATTTGATCTTGATTAGCATGTTTTTTTTTGCCCATTACACCACTTCCCTCTTTTACATTTGATAATGTAGTTGAAGAAGTGGATGCTTCATTGGTGTTTTCTGATGTATTTTCATCATTATTATAATTGAGACTTGATTGACTTGAACTTTTATCTTATTTTTTAGAAACTCTGGTTTTTCCCTTGCTCTTGGAAATATAAGCATAAGAGGCATGTATTTCCCTGTCACTGACATGCAAATTTCGGCAGATACTGTTTCATCTCTATCTAAAGATACTTTTCCACCTACTTGTCGTTTACCTTTTGGTGCAATAACGCGTAATAATGATTTTGGATTAACTGTGATCCCAGTTTCATCACAGTTGTAGATATTTTGATCTTTAAATCCGTGTTCGTCCTTTAGTTTTTTAAGTAAAGTAAACAATTCTCCAACATTTTCTTTGTTAAAACCTTTTGATCTTACAGTTGATGTAGCCTCTGCTTTTCTACTAGATAAATCATGGCGTTCCATGAATCCTCTAAGCCAGTCTGTTCCAGCAGCACCTGATAATACACAATAATAGATAATACATAAAAGTAGTTTTTAAGCTTTGCTATGTCCGAAAATTTTTTAGAAAGTCATTAGTAATTTTTTTACCCTCTTTAATGCTTCATGGATGATTCAATTTGAGTATTTCTGCCCATTGGAAAGCTAGTACTCTTATATCTTTAGATGATAAGCCCATCAAACAACTCTCCATGTCTGTAATGTACGGATGTAGAGCATTTTCCTGTTCTACACTGAAGACTGTTTTAAAGCCACCTCGAATCAAAAACTAAATAATTTGAGGTTAACAATGATTATATTATAATTATTTAGAATTATATTGTTTAAACCTTGAATAAATACTTTGTAAACTTTGAATAAATACCTTGATATTGGTAAGTACTGGAGAGATCTTGAGAGACATCTTGAGAATCTCGTTGTTTAAGTTTTTTGTCAAGATTTGATCTTGGTATACCAAACCTTTTGGCAGTGTCCAAGACTGATTTTTGATCCTGAGCGTAGTCCATAGCTTCTTCCAATTGTTCTTCTATCCATTTTTTTGAAACCTTTTTTTTGGTAATTGTTTATCCGATGAAATGCGAATGCGCATTTTGTATGCTACTCATGCCCCACCTGTAGTGCAACACATGTCCCAGAATAAGCCTTTTTAAAACATGAATATCTTAATTAAAAACAAAAATATTTTAATTTCGCAATACAGTAAATTGTTGCTTTTAGCTTCAACTACAAGTTGGATTTACTTTGATTGAACAACAAATCTAAACCGAAAAGTCTCGGATTGTTACGACAAAAGTGCTCCGAGCTATTTAAGCATACCATAGTTTAGAACTCATTAATTTTTAAGAAAATTAAATTTTTTTATGCCAATTTTGCCTGACGTTGATAGTTTTTGACATTTTCAGTTTCTACATGTAAAATTTGATGCTGAAAATGATGTTTTTTAGTTATTAAGGGCCTATAGGGAGCTTAAAAGTTTGAAAAATCGAAAATTTTTTTTTTCACTTTTCTTGTAGGAAATGTTTCAAGCTTTCGAACGCCGTTTACCAAATTTAAAAAATCGAAAGAGTCCCCTGGATAGAGCTATTTTACGGCCCTAGGGAATTTTTTTCAAATTTAAGAAATTCGCTCCATTTAGCGAATTCGATTCGGAAGTCCACTAATTCAAACGATGTTCCATTACAAAAATCGTTTTTTAACAGTATTGTCTCCAAATCGATAGCTTTCTTTACTCTTTTTCTTCTCCAGTATTCCAATTGTTTAATATTATTGATAGTTTCACAGTAATTATTTTTAGCGTATAGTAGTTTTTAGCATTAATTAAAAATTAGTAGTACGTTTTTAAAATAAGAAAAATTACATTATTTCTATCATTACAGTATTTAGTTTATTGCTTAGAGGTTAGTTTAAAATCTTAATAATTATTTTTATAATAACTTTTAGTGAGTAGATTAAATTTAATAATAGTGTTTATTGTCATTGCAGTTTTTAGATTTTTTTATTTACTTAGCTTTAAAGTATAGTGTTAGATTAGTATAAAATATTACATTAGTGTATAATAATTATTAGTTTTTCTTAGTTTTTGATTAGAATAGGGTGTTTTAAAGATTCAATTAGTGTTTTTAATTTCAATTATTTAGATTATTTTATAGTTAGATTAGAATTAGATTATTTAATATTTTATAATGGAATCTGGAAGAATGAGATTGAGAAGCAATCCACAAAGAAAGAGATCTATTGGTCGAGTAAGACATGTAGTTTTCAAAGGAAATGAGTACACAGAACCTAATCCTACACCAAAATTGCTCAATGCCAAGAAAAGATCTGCAGAAGAATCTGCAATCTATGAAAAGTCTACTTCGACATCAAAATTGCAGATTCAAACGTGTGATTTTGAAGCTGGACCTGCACAGTATCGTCTAATAGATTTTTCTACATTTTTACCATTTCTGCAGGAAAATTTAAAGTGTAACTGTGGTGGAAGAATAAACATTGTCGAGTCTTCAGTTGGTGGGCTTGGATTCATGGTGAATATTGAGTGCGACTTGTGTGACAGTTCTCCTTCAATTACATCATCAAAAAAAATAGGACCTAAAACAAATGTGTATGAGATAAACAGAAGAATTGTTTTGCAATGAGAAACTTAGGCTGGGGATTAGCTGGAATTGAGACCCTCTGTGGATTATTAGACTTATCCAAAGCAATGGAACAGAAGACATATGATTCGATTGTCAACACCATGCAAAATGCTTCTGAACGTGTTGCTGAAAAATTTATGCACCAAGCTGCCACCGAAGAAATTCAGTTCAGTAAAAGTCATGAGTTGACTGTGTCAGGAGATGGTACTTGGCGCACACCTGGGTTTTCTTCACTGCAAGGAGCTGCACTCCTTATTGGAAATAGATCAGGAAAAGTAGTTGATATAGTTGTCAAAAATAAATTCTTCAAACAATGTAGTACCTGGGAAAAAAAGACAAGGATTCAGCTGAGTATATTGAATGGTTTGAAAATCATAAATTAGTATGTGATGTTAATCATGAAGGTAGTTCTGGTGCCATGGAAGTTAATGGAATTATTTGAAAGATCAGAAGCCAAACATAGTGTCAAATATAAAAATTATATTAGTGATGGTGATGCAAAAGTTTACAGTAAAATAAGTCTAAAGAAACCTTATGGAGAAAATTATACAATAGATAAAAATACTTGGGAATACTTGTGATTATGTGCAGACTAGAAGCTATATGTACAACTAATTGAATCAATATGTTTTAAACAAATTTAAGAATTTTTGTTTCTTTTGCTTATTCTCAGCAGTTAGGAATTTAATAAATTTAATCAATTTTAAGCTGGTTGTCGTAAAATTCCCAGAGAACCGTTTAATGAATTGACGTTAAATTTTATACACTTCTTCAGTACATGTGTGAACATGGTTGCAACCACTATCCAAGTGATTGGAGCATTAGAAAGTGCTATTTCACTATTTAAGTAAAAAGTACCATATAAAATTATATAAAATTAATCCTTTGCAGATAGTAATCCTTATATAGAATCAACAGGAGTGTAAGTATCGCTTGGATAGTGGTTGCGACCGTGATCACACATGCACTGAAGAAGAAGAAAAAGTTTGGAGTGAGTTCATTAAATGATACTCTGGTAATTCTACGACAAACCTCATTCTAATTTTTTAGAACAGTAATCTACTCGATAGGAGCTGTACGTATACCATAAGCACATACCTCTAATATGAGTATGAAAACATGTTTTCAAAGGTATGAAAAATCACCAGTTTTATTGGTGAGAGTCAATTTTCATAAAATTTCATGTGTCAGCAATTTTAAGAAAATATAGATTTAAGCCCCCTGTTAGCCCTTAATTGAGATGCCTTGCATGCCCGACTGAGTCCCCCCTTCCCCTAATTATATCATTCGAAAGCAAATAAAATTTCCTATAACATATATTAATGCCATTAAATTGTAAAGTGATTTGAGCTCACAGTATACTAAAAACTGACACTTCTCATAAGATCTAATGTTAAATAGCCAAAACTTTGAATCTTATTATTTCCCAAGTTTGCATGGAAACCCCAATTTTTTTTTACCAATAATCTTGTAATTTCATAAACTATCATCGGTCAAAATTTCATTTCGATCTAAAGTTTTTTTGATTTTCGCTACAGCCTCCTTAACCGTGAAAATGAGCTGATGGAGGACATTTGATTTTGAATTTAGATTCAGCATCCTCAAAAAGATAACATTTACTAGATCCGCTTATTGAAACTGAACTTTTTTTATATGTCTGTCGAATAAATGAATTTTTCATTTAGTCACTTTTTATGCTGGCTCGCAAGAAGAAAAAGTTTCGATTTTAATTTTTTCATATTCGTTAATTGTAAGTTTTCAGAAATCGAGTAGTGTGCGCAGAATTTTTTCCATCGGGGACGAACGTTTTTTGGCTTGAGGACACCTGTGGATGATTGTAACGAAAAGCTTGTTTTTGATGTCCCGTCCTGTATGTAATTGAAAAGTCCATGTCGTCAAGCGTCTAATTTTAAGAATCAGTCAAACATTATACCCTCAAACTGATATTTTGCATCTGCGTGCCATTATAAGTATGGATATTTACACTTAAACATAAGTTTTTTTGATATTTCCATGTCCAGCAGTGATAAAAATTATTTCGTGGTCATCATAGCAGTTTTGACGGATATCAGTGAATTTTATTTTAGGTGCCGAAATTCTAGCACCCATTTGAAAATTTTTCATTTATTTCCCGTATTTTGAGATATGCAAACGTGAAAATTTGACATTTTTTACAACTTTTGACGCGCAAACGATTCATATTAATCTCAAAACTGAAAACGAATGTTTTTTTTTTGGAGTGCTAACTTTAGCAACCCTCCATGAAAAATGTTCGATTTTAAGACCCAATATTAATATGCGCGTGCGCTACTCGTTCGCTGTCCAAAGTGTATATTTATGATATATGTAAAGAAAACGTTGCAAGTTTTCTTATATAAGAAAATTATTTTTTATAAAAGATTCTTTTCAAAACAGATTTTTAATATTAATTGAAATATCGCTTTTCAGGCTGCTTTAATTGAAAGTGAAAAACAAAGAAAATTGAATCGGTTTCAAAACCACTTTAGAAATAGAGTATGGAACAAGAGATCAAATGCACCTGAGAATTGGAATTCTCAGTTACCTTTGTGGTGGACAGAAAAAAATAAAAATAATTACTTTTCTTGTAAGTCGAGACAAATAAAAAATGGTTCACTCAATGATATTGATTTAGAAATTTATAATGCTTGCACAATATTGTAAAATAAATATTAAAATTAATAGTTCCAAATAAAATAGAAATATTTTTTAAATTAATAATTAATTGTTGGTTGTTGTTTTATTATGAGACCTACCCATGCACCTATCAAATTATTCATTGATTATTTATGATGCGTGAAATGTGCTAAAAATCACCTTTCAATAAATTACCCTATAAAAAATAAAACAAATCAAGTTATCTGTGCCAATTGCGAAGGTAATCAAACAGCAAGCTATAAGGCCTGCCCAGTTCGCAAGGAATTGCAGCTTAAGCTATATCCGACTACACATCTGTATGATTTAAATTTGAATCGAGCGCGCGCGCTACTGCGCCGAGGCCACTGCGCATGTCCGCAAGCGGCTATGTAAGCCGGCGCGGCCGAGCGCTCGGGCTCATTCGCTCACTGACCGAGGTCGAGAGCAGAGATCACGTACTCTGTGTTTTTTATGCTGTTCAAGTGTGTTAATGATACAAACAATAAATAACGAACTTAACTTGTGAATTGTGATTATGTTGTATTTCGATTACCTCCTTCCGAGAACGGAGAAACCTCAATTCCAGGAATTCGATAATAAAACAACATCCAAAAAGTCTGATACATCAAAATGTGGACCCTCACGGGTCCAGAGTATTCTCTGGTAGTAATACTAGACCTAATATATTATACGCGCAGGCAGCAAATAGTCAAACACAAGCACACCAACAAATAGATACACAACAATGGAGCGACGAAGAATCAGTTGACCATGTTCGTAGCAAAAATAAACAAGAACACATGATTGAAAATCTTATGTCAAAAATTGACTCTATGCTAAATCTAATAACAGCGCTGTTAAGTAAATTATCATGTCAAGCGAACTAAAAATATCGTTATGGAACGCAAATGGTCTAAATCGTACATGTTTAGAACTCAAAGTTTTCTTGATCCAGCATGATATTAATATCATTCTTATCTCAGCGACCGGCTCACAGCTAAAAAAAATATTAAAATTCCTAACTACTGTATTTATAAAACTAACCGCCCAGATAGCAGCGTTCATGGTGAAACAGTTGTCATAATCAAAAAGCAAATAAGGCACTTCGTAAACGTGAAATTCTGCGAGGACTACCTACAAGCAACGAATGTCACAATTGTAGACCGACATGGACAGTGACAGTATCTGCCGTTTATTGTCCACCTGGTTTTGCGATTCCTCGGGACAGTTTTTCGGCATTTTTCCAATCCCTCGGCCACCGATTTATCGCCGGTGGTGATTTTAACGCTAAACATCGATGGTGGGGCTCAAGATCAGTGACGCTGTCACCGAGAGGCAGACAGCTGTACGAGGCGATGCGTGTCAATAATCTATTTTCTATCTCGACTAGAGAACCAACATACTGGCCTACTGACAGAAATAAATTGCCGGACTTAATTGGTTTCGCAATAGCCAAGGGAATTAATTAGAAGTATTTCATAGCGAACACGTGTCTTGATCTGTCATCTGACCATTCACCTATCCTTATAAATTACCACTCGCAGATACTAATTAATACAAAAACTTCTCAAAAAATCGACTGGGTAAAATTTCAAGAGCACTTGAGAAATCACACAATGTGAAATATTCCTTTAAAAACAACAGATATTGAAACAGGAGTAAAAACTCTGTATAATAGTATTGAGTGTGCAATAAACCAAAGCAACACAAAAGTTAAAGACAAACCGAATCCAATGTACATTCCAAATAATATCAAACTCGAAATTGAACAAAAACGAAAACTCAGGACAATTTGGTGAAATTCAAGATCACCTTACGACAAACTGGGACTCAATAAGGCCATGAAGGAACTAAAAGAGATGCTTGTTATGGAGAGAAACACTGCCGTCGCACAATACCTATTCAACCTTACTGCAATGGAAAATACTGACTATTCATTATGGAAAGCCACTCGCTCCCTAGAGAGACCTGAAAAGTTCAACCCGCCAATTAAAAAACCATCCGTTGACTGGGCGAGAACAGATGCGGAAAAGGCCAGGCACCATCGCGATCCACCTTACTGAAGTATTCAAGCCCAATGATAGAGTGATCTCCGGGAAGGATCGGAGCTGGAACTGCCCACAACGCGCTGAACAGTGCAACAACAATATACAAGTGGCAACACTAAAAGAGGTCGTGTTATAAGAATATATAATAAATATATAGTAAGGTATAATAATAAATATAAAACAGAAAAAAGCCCCAGGACATGACAGCATCACTGACAGATTAATTAAAGAGCTCCCTTTCGTAGCAGTAAGATTCCTTATTATTACAATAAATGCGAGCATCCAGCTGTACTACTTCCCTTCACAGTGGAAAGCGGCACAGATCATTCTTATCCCAAAACCAGGAAAAAGCATTGAAGAGGTAACATCCTACAGACCAATTAGCCTCTTGCCAGTCTTTTCCAAACTTTTGGAAAAAATAATCTTGGCCAGGTTGTACTCAATTATTAAATCAAAAAAATTAATTCCGAATCATCAATTTGGCTTCAAAAGTCAATACTCCACGATCGAGCGAGTAAACCGTATCACTGCAACAATCCAGGGTGCACTGGAGAAAAAGAGCAGGTATTCTTGGATGTCTCACATGCTCTCGACAAGGTGTGGAACGCAGAGTTGCTGCACAAACTGGAAATAACGTTATACAGTGGCTTGAATAAGCTGCTGCAGTCGTACCTAAGGGACAGAGCCTTCCTTGTAAGTACAATGAAGAAGTATCAAGTTTGTGTCCCATAAATGCAGAAATTCCTCAGGGTAGTATCTTAGGCCCTACGCTGTATCTGCTGTATACAGCTGACATTCCCGAAATTCCCGGTATAACGGTAGCAACTTACGCGGACGATACCGCTACTCTCGCAACGCACAAAAATGTACACACAGCGACACTGAGGCTTCAAAACTATCTATCTTATTTACAAAACTGGTTCAAAACATGGAGAATCCATGTAAATGAGGGAAAGTCAGTGCGTGTCACTTTCACTCTTTGCAAAGAAAACAGTCCACCTGTATCTATAAACGATACCTTGATCGCCTAACGTGACAAAACAAAATATCTGGGCATGCACTTGGACAAAAGGCTCACTTGGAGAAGTAATATTTGGACAAAGCGAAAACAACTGGACTTGAAACTGAGAAGTATGTACTGGCTCTTGGGCAGGAACTCACAGTTATCACTTGAAAATAAGATTCTCGTCTACAAATCCATACTCAAGCCTGTTTGGACCTACGGCATTCAACTTTGGGATCTCGCATCTTAATCGAACATCGATATAGTTGAGAGATTTCAAGCCAAGACAAATGGTGGACGAACCTTGGTTTGTTACAAACGAAATTATTAGAAACGATTTAAAAATTTCCTCAGTTGCAAGCGAGATAGAAAAATATTTATAACATGTAATCATCGCTATTAAATGTAAAAAAATCTTACTTATTGTCTCACAACAGATTGTAGATTAATACTCGAGTAAAAAAAAAAAATTATTCATGTAATTCTCAATGAAGTATTTTTAAATTACTTGTTGACAATGAGGTCTACATCGGATAGAAGCAATAGTTTTGATATACGCCAACGACACGAGACTCCTGCGTGCGTATCCCCACTCCGCCACTTGGCCGCTGCCGGCTCGCGCGCCGACCGGCCAGCGGTATAAAAGACAGCGCCGATTCGATTCGGCACGCAGTTCCACTCCTGGACTTTCCGGAGTCGGATCTTGCTCGCCACGAGAGCTTGGCCTAGGGAACGTTAATAAACCTGAGTTATACACATATACTCAAACTTATTATTTCTCGCTCCTCTCCAAGCCTCCTTCCCACTTCTTGCGCTGAGAAGCTTCACTAGCGACCGCTAGGTGGCGCAGCGTCGGCACCCACAAGCTACTTATCCCCGCCAGGGCTTAAGTATCGGCTACTTCGAGCCTCGATCTTTCCAATTCAGCGAGTGCGGCCTGGACTTTCCGGCCGCAACTGACCAGCAAGGCCAAGACAAATTCATCGCAGAGTCGCCGCAGCCAAGTCTACGAGCTCGACGGGGTTTCCAACCTTCTGTTGCAGAGTTGACTCCGGAACAACATCGGATCTCGGCTACCACTCGATCCACATCACTCACCAACTAAACAATTTGGAACTTGTACACGCCAACTCGGCCCCGGTCCTTTTCAGGACCATCTCACGTAGGATTTCGAAAGACCTCGAACTTTTGCTAAAGATCGAGGCTAACTGACTTGTCAATTGTAGAGTGCGAACTCTGCAATTCTTTTCGGTTTCCAGCCTTTTCAAGGCTACCGTTCGAAAGCTGACGAACTTTTGTAAAAGTTCAATTCAAACCGTCTTAGCAGTGGCAGAGTGTAAACTCCTAAACTCTTTTCGGTTACTAGCCTTCTCAGGGCTACTGTTCGAAAGCAAACGAACTTCTGTAAAAGTTCAATTCAAACCGTCTTGGAGTAACAAGAGTGTAAACTCTTAAAACTCCTTTCGGTTTTTAGCCTTCTCAGGGCTACCGTTCGAAGGCAAACGAACTTAATCAAAATTCGACGTTCTCCTATAACAGTTTAAGGGAACACATACATCTTAAACTCGAAAATTTTTTTATTGCATTATTGAGTAGGATTTTTCCGTCCCTTTCCATTGCATTTTTTGAAATTCCAAAATGTTGATATTGCCCTGAGATACAGCTGTTTTCGTGAACCCTTTTCCTATACTTTACGTGTTAAATTTTTTCTCCTTTTGCGTTTTTTGGCGAGTAGTGTTTTTGGTCATCTTTCGTAACTTTCAGAGGGTACCGATTGAGCTTTAGCACCACGGTCGCGTACACTTCTTCAGAACATCAATGGTTACGGTCACTACCTCGGATGAGACGATCGAACCGAATGGTCACTCTCAAACAGTACTTTTATGATTTAAATTTCGGTAAAAACGAAAAATGGAAAAAAATGTGTGCTCAACTGTTCATGCAGAGCAATCTGCCCGTTTAAAATTGTGATTATATTGTACAATTAGTTTTTCTATTGTGTTACGATAAATACAATAACATATTTAAGAAACTTGAAAAAAATTCATACACACTTCTCATTAATATAACTGCTTGGATAGCTCTTGTATAATCAATGAATAGCTCAAATGGTAGGAAGCTGGACTTGTAACCGACAGATACATGTAAATAAATCTTATATAAATCTTAAAAATAATTAATATAAACTAACTATAAATATAAATATAAATATTATTAAGTAAATTTTCAAAAATTACTGACAATTCTTAATTAAAAAAAAATCACCTGACGATTTTTTTTCACTCAAAATCCATGAGGATTTCACCACAAAAAACTTGGGAAAAGGATTTTTGTGGAAAGTCGTGGGGATTGATAAAAAAATCAACGAGGATTTCCGTATATCTACAAGGATTTCCGTGGAAAGCAGCGTGGGTTGATCGAAAATCAACGCGGATATCTCATAAATCCACGAGGCTTACGTACGTGGACTCTTTACATGATCCATGTTCGATCCACATGAAATCAATGTCAGATCCTTGAGGAATCCCTGTATGCCCCTTATAACAATTTCCTATAGGATCCCGCGAAATTCCTACTGGAATCTTATAGGACTCCTGTAGGAATTTCGCGGGATCATATAGGAAATTTTTATAAAGGTGATCCACGTGGAATCAGCGTCGATAATCCCCATGGACATCCACGCAATTTTTTTCAACTAGGTGGGCTTACTTGGGCTAATAGAATTTTCAGACTTTATGTATCAACATCTCAGCCTTCTTTGGAATTAATTTTATTAGTAAATTATTCATTGAAAATCCATATTCCTTCGTGGTTTGTGGGGTTATGAAACGGAAACAAATCTGACATTGAAAACAAGTTATTCATATTTGCGAAAAAAAAATTTTTTGGCCGCTCGATTTCATAGAGAATCGTTCTAATGCACTGGAGTTACTACCACCTACCATGAAAAAACCTACCCTGAGATGGCTGGGGCTCATTGGCTCCTTTTCTCACTGAATGACACTGACACTGAAAAAAAACCACGTTCCCTTGCCGGTTATCGAACCCACGGCTCTTTGAACGATCTTGTCTCAGTGACTAGAACTCTAATCAACCGAGCCACCGACTGTTCTGTTCATTCGTAAGCGTGATTAAAGCAGTGACAGATAAGCCTTTATGAATAAACATATTTAAATTTTCTGTTGCAGTTTTCAGTTTAGTTTTAGAGAGACTTTACGATTGAAATTTTTATTCATGTAGTTTTTATGAAAAGATCTAATTTTTGTTTTTACTTTCTAACTGGTATCCTTTTCCTTTTGGTTTTATCTCTGAGTTTGAGGTATTTTTTACGGGAGAATATTTAGATGATAAGTTATAACTAGAATATGCTCTGCACTTTCTTGTATTGAGGCCTTTGCTGACAGCAAAGGCAATTAAATCAGATTTCATTTTCGAATCAGTTGGCCAGCATGTTTTTTTCCGGTTGAAACAGTTGTCTTTATTTATTGATCATTATTGCTTACTAGAGTCCGCAAACGAGAGCCCCACCATGGATGTTCCGCACTGTAATCACCACCCGCTAAAGATCGGTGCTCCAACTTTTGATGTGAAACATCTATATTCGCGTTTGGTGTCAGGGGTAAACCCGTAAAAACCGAGCGTCCGTCCGTCCGTCCGTCCGTCCGTTCGTCCGAGCGAGCGCAACTTTGGTAGTAGAACTGCCTATACAGCGTAGGTTTGCGCTACGCGCTGTGATTGGCTGCCGCGCCAGCTACAGAACTGCTTTCTGCTGCTGTCCGCTGCCGAGACTCGACGCGCGTATGCCTGTGTTTACATATACGCACGAGGCAACGTAACAGCATAAGCAACAGCAGTCGGCTCAGCTCACGAGATTGACTGCGTTGAGATATCTTTCTCTCTCTTGCTTATGCGTATCGCTAATACATATAATACGTATGTGTTGTCTATGCATGTACGTCGCGAGACTATGCACTATCATGCACGTTGTCAAATCTGATACTTATTACTGCATGTATGTATACGTGTCTATGAGTGTGTGTGTCTTCTTAAGGGAAGTCGAAATTATCATGTTATATTAAGATATAACGAACGATAATAGCTCAATGCACTAATTTGATTAATAAAACAAATTGAAAATTGAAAAAATCAAAAAAATATCAGCTGTTTATGAACAGCTGCAGAATGTGAAACATCTTTATCAATTAATTAAAGAAAATTGGAGAATTCAAAAGTAATCGAACAAGTAAAAGTCGAAACAAAAAAATAAGTAAAAAACAAGTAAAAAAAAATTTAAATTGAAAATTGAAAAATTTTAAAAAATCAGCTGTTTATGAACAGCTGCAAGATGTGAAACATCTTACTATTAATTTAAGAAAATTAAAGAATTCAAAAGTAATCGAACAAGTGAAAGTCGAAACAAAAAAAGAAGTAAAAAATTAAAAACAAATTAAAACTCGAAAAATCAAGAAAAAATCAATTTAATACAAAAATCTAAAATCAAACAAGTAAAAAGTTAGAAAACAAAAAAACAAAAAACATGAATCAAAAAAACGAGAAAATCATGAAAAAGAAAAGTCAGAAAATCCCAACACAAGCATCGATGTTTCACATCTGGTGCGCTAAAGCTCGAGAAACTACTCTGATTACTTAACTCAATGAGAGGGAACGATTTGAAGAGTAAGCACGCATTGATAATGCACCAGATGTGAAACATCGATGCTTGTGTTGGGATTTTCTGACTTTTCTTTTTCATGATTTTCTCGTTTTTTTGATTCATGTTTTTTGTTTTTTTGTTTTCTAACTTTTTACTTGTTTGATTTTAGATTTTTGTATTAAATTGATTTTTTCTTGATTTTTTTTAAAATATGCTGTGAATTGTACTTCTTGGACAACATGACTAGGGGGGCGATAGACAGCTGAAAAGACTATATAACCTTCACCATCTTCGATTTTTACTCCAGTAGCTCGTAAGAAATCATCCTTGTTTTCTCAAGTTCGTATTGTTACATACTGATTTTATTATGAGAGCGGTGCCTTCACGCACTCTTTTACAAGGGTATTGAGCATCTTAAATAGCATAATTTGGGATTTTTATGTTTGATTTTTTGTTTAAGTGATCTTCTGGTGAGCTTGTTGTGAGTGTGTGTTTTTTTTTCCTACTCCACCCCATTTGGACACTTACTGGTAACCCCCGCTAGGCATTGCTTCGGTGAGTCCGGGGTTAGTTAAGCATTTCAGCTACTTCGATATTAGTCGTTTCCATACATCCCCCATCCGTTGCATAGTGATATGCGACGATTAGGGGTTCACGGACTCATCTTCTACTTGGTGAACCTCCGATTCTGAGCGATGCCATCTCTCGATTGTCGAGTCCCCTTTTTCAGAGCCGTCTTTTTGCGTGGTCACACATTGCTGGCTGGCGTCTCCTCCTGAGTTAAGTATTAGAACTCGCTGCCCAGTGCCATTTTGTGAGTGTGGTTCTCGCTTCTGTCGCCGCCCGGCAAGTGACCAGGTTGGCGGGTTGGCTTCATCTTGTGAGTGTGGTTCTCGCTTCCGGCGCTACGCTTCGAGTCCCGATGACATTCTGATACTCCTTTCTGTTGTCGTCTTGTGACTGTGGTTCTCGCTTCAGGCGCCATCATGCGTCACCCAACGAGCCTAAGCTCCCGCATTCGGCGCCTTCTTGTGAGTGTGATTCCCCGAGTGTGAGGATCGAACCCCCGCCCTACGACACACCTTGTATCAGCAGGCAAGAACTATACCCACTGAGCCAAGGAGGCCGATGTGTGTGTGTGTTTTTTTTTTTTTTTTTCAAGTTTTTATTGGTTTACTTATAAGTAATACAATAGTCGTTGTAATGGCGCAAATAAAACTAAAAACAAAAGCCACTGATTAGTATATAGTGTATACATATGGCCGTCTTGGCAACTCGTACATAGTCGGGTAGCACAATATTGGTGAAATGATCACGATTTTGGATATTTAAGCGATGTGTATTGGCTAGCAAAAGTTAGGGAGGAGAGTCGGGCAAAAAGTAGCGATGAGTGAGATCGCAGAAAAAGGCCCGAAAAAGGGCCGATGTGTGTGTGTGTGTGTGTGTGTGTTTTTTTCCTACTCCATCCCATTCGGCGCTCACCGGCATTCGCCGTTAGGCATTGCTTCGGTGAGGCCGGGGTTAGTTGAGCATTTCTGCTACTTCTGTTAGTCGTTGTTTTCCATACATCCCCCATCCGTCGCATAGTGATATGCGACGATTAGGGGTTCAGGGACTCATCTTCTTTCTGCTTGGTGAACCTCCGATCCTGCATGATGCCATCGTCGATTGTCGTATTCCCTTTTTCAGAGCCGTCTGCTGCATGGTCACACAGTGCTGACATCTCCTCCTGAGTTGGACGTCTTTTAGAACTCGCTGTCTGGTGCCATCTTGTGAGTGTGGTTCTCGCTTCAGACGCCATCATGCGGTCCGCAACGAGCCTAGGCTCCCGCATCCGGCGCCCTCTTGTGAGTGTGATTCTCGCTTCTGACTTCATCATGGGAGTGTTGTGCTCCATCTATTGCCAGCCTTGTAAGTCCTCGCCTCGGGCTCTTACTTATGGTTATCCTATCGCTTCCAGCTCGCACAGTGGTCGGGGTTTTTTACCGCTTCGGAGGCTGATGACATAGCCCGGGTCTTCTTTTTGAGTGGTACCCGCTCCACCTCGGGCACGGGCTCGACCACACCAGGCGAAAAAACGAATCTCGAAAATTCGTCCGGTGGGGATCGAACCCACGCCCTACGGCACACCTTGTATCAGCAGGCAAGAACTATACCCACTGAGCCAAGGAGGCCGATATGGTGTGTGTGTGTGTGTGTGTGTTTTTAGTTTTTTTTTTATCGAGAAAGGAAATTCGGTATATGTTGAACTCGAGTAGTGTACTGATCGTGCACAACTAATACCGATTAAAACCTTCCTCACTTCTCCTGCCCCTGTTCTTTCCCCGCGGAGTCATCGTTAAGTATTACTTCGCGGGGAGGGACTATCGCTCTGTTAGAGTTCTCCTTGGTGTAGCAATCTCCGTCCACCGCAAGACGTCAGGTTGGTCCGAGTAACGTACATCCCGAACGGAACAGTTTTTGTCGGTGCTTTTCGTGAGAAGATTTCTTGTGAGCCACTTTATCGCTGTCTAGCATCTTCTCTTGAGTAAAGGACTCAAACTCGCTTTACTAGTGCCATCTCGCGATTCAGGCCTCGCATCCCGCACTATCCTTATATGCATTCGCAGTATCTGCAGCTGGATTATTCCAGTTTACTCGCCTCACTTTTCGTCTCACGAATGCCCCGATGACATTTCAGCGACTTATTGACGCTTTGTTCGGGCCCGAGTACGAGCCGTTTGGTTTCTGCCGGTTGAGCGTCAAGTACCTATGGTACGTACTTGACGGAGATGGTCTACGCGTCAACGAAGAGAAAGTCGCACCGTTAATGAATTACTCAGCGCTTACAGCCCTGAAGAGTTTGCGACGCTTCTTGGGAATGCTTGGCTAGTACGCCAGGTTCATACTAAATGACGGGCACATGAAATTGCCTCTTCTCAAGCTTACAAAAAAACGAAGAGTAGATTTGATCAGACACGCGGCATCGAGCTTTCGAGGCTCTGAAGAAAGTTCGGTCGGAAGCGCCTGTGCTTGCGCGGCCAGACTTCGTGAGGCCGTTGATTGTCCAGTGCGACGCGTCTGCGTTCGTAATCGGCGGTGTGCTTTCGCAAGTGTTCAATGATGGTTAACACCCAATAGTGCATGTTAGCCGTGTACTTACATCAGCGAAGCGCAACTGTACGACTAGCAAGAAAGAGTCTCTCGTGCTTCTATGAGCAATACGTAAGCTCCGTCCGTACTTGGAAGGGTACAAGTTCATCGCCGTGACAGATCACAGTGCGTTTCAAATTTTGCGATCCGACTGGCGCTCTCGCTTGGTGAGCCCTGGAGATGAAACAATAGGAGTTCGAAGTAGTACACCAGCGAGGCAAAGTTCACGATCTGCCAGACGCATTATCGCGCCCATATGAAGCCAACGAAGAAATATACGTCGCAGGTGTAAGCGATTAAAGTGACAAAAGCATCAGCGACTCGGACAAGATGTCACGCAGAATCCGCAGCAATTGTAAAATTGGCGAGTCGAGGGCAATAATTTATATCACTATCGTTACGATCCGCTCCTCGATCTTATCACCGATTGCAAGGAGGGCTGGGAATTAGTTGTGCCGTCAGCACAAAGAGAGAGAGAGAGAGTCATGCGCGACGCTCACAACATCACGAGCGCCGGTCATCTCGGTATCGAGAAAACCTACGATCACGTCAAACGCGAATATTACTGTATTCTATTATTACTGAATATTAATGGCGTGACATGTATCACGACGTACACGAATACGTTCGTTCATGTGATACATGCTAGCGCTGTAAAATCTATGAAAGCCAGAACAAATATTTAATCGTATTGTTATATTTGTATGGGTAGGTAGTAATGAGAAGGCTGTAGGTGATGTGTGTATCCTTGCTTTATTTGTAAGCTACTGACTGCCGAGCGTTACAGAGAGGTGAGCCGCGCGTAATCTCCCTCTTTCGGCACTTTCCGCTTATCTCTGGCATACCAGAGTGGACGCTTTTAGTCGTAGGCCCAACATTTCCCCCTGTAAAATAAGAACTACGCCCTATACCAATCTGGCTTTTTTTTATTCCTTATGGGTCTTGGACTACGAATACTCATGCTCGCCGAATCGGCGCTTTCTTCGCTTTCGCTCGCAGCGACTGCATCTTCACGACAGTTATTTTTATCATTTTCAACAAATTCATTTATTATGGCCGCGCTCGGACGAGTATCGTTTTTAAATGTTATCTGCTCCTCGCTCGGCACCAAATATTCACACATTAATTTTTGTTTCTTATCGCCACACGGATTCATTTGATCCACATGTCGCATCCAAACTCTACCGTCGTCCAGCTGAACATCATAGTGCAATTTACCTCTCAACTTTACTATTTTTCCCGAGATCCATTTAGTTTTACCGATGTGATTTCGCACCATAACCCTTTGATTTAAATCGAACTTTTCAACTTTTATATGTGAGTTTACGTTAGATTTCATCTTTTCCTTTGAGTATTAATGAGTCTAGTTTTTTTCGCATTTTTCGCCCCAAAAATAGTTCAGCTGGTGATTTATGTGTTGTACAATGCGGCATGCTTCTATATTGAGCTAGAACATTGTTAACAGTACTTTTAATGTTACGTAAATTAGGTTGTATTTTCTATAAAGCATTTTTGATCGTTTGTACATAACGCTCAGCTTGACCCTTCGTGGCCGGATGAAAGGGTGCTGAGAACCTTTGCACAATACCGTTGTTTTTAAAGAAATTTTTAAATTTGTCTGAAGTAAACGTTTTTCCATTATCCGATATTAGCGTTTTTGATAACCCGAATTGTGCGCAAATTTCCTGGCACACTCCTACCGTTGCTTCAGCCAACATATTTTTAACAATGTGAACTTCAGGCCATTTAGAATAAGCGTTGACTAGGATAAAAAATAGTGAGTTCATGAAAGGACTCGCGAAATCTACATGTACTCTTTTAAATGGTTCTACCGCCGGCTCCCATTCATGTATGGGTACTTTGGCCGGGTAATTGCTGACAGTCAAACATGGGTCACACGTGCTCACTAATTTTTCTATGTCTTTATCCATACTAGGCCACTAACAATAGTTTCTGGCTAAGTTTTTCATTTTAACGATACCGAAGTGACCCACATTCAATTCGTCGAGTAGATGCTGTCGCAGTTTTTCCGGGATAACAATTTTATGCATTCTTACTAATACGCCGTTTTCGATTGAAAATTCTCGTGGGTCAACATTCCAAGTATATTTTTTTGTTAAAGTGCTGCCTTTATGAAGACAATTAACAATGGACAGTAGTTTTAAATCGCCGTACACAAGTTCACGTAGATTGAAAACGTCGATTCCGAACACGTTACACGATTCGGCATACATTAAATCGACAACGTCGCATGCGATGTCACATTCGTCCATTGGTAGTCGTGATAAACAATCAGCATTACTATTTTGCTCCGAACGTCTGTATTTAATATCATATGTGAATCCTCGTAAAAATAGTGTAAACCGTGTCAAATAGTACACACCGTGGGTCTCAATCGATATTCGAGACCTATATCGATAACCGAAACTCTGGTCGACGTCGAGCGATTGCTAGTCTGGCACGCCGTTTCACTGGCAAAGTCGACCGGATTGAGAGGAAGCTCGTCTGTAGGGTAGACCCGGGGAAGCCTACCGTCACACAGTATGGCATACTTAAATAACAGAATATTATAATATGCATTATTATAGGTTTGAAAAAAAAATTTAACTTATTGCTCTTTATAGTTATTTAGCTAAATGTGACAGTGCAAAAAAGGATTCATGGTTCTATTATATGGGAGAATTTTTCAGCATACTGATGATGGCTATTTGTGATAAATATCAAAGATTTACAATGGTTAATATAGGAGGATATGGTAGTCAATAGAAATCAGTGGGCTTATAAAATTCAAATCTGTTGTATCTAATGTAAACAAATTTTCAGGTTCAACAAACAATGCTTTCTCTTTTGGAAACAGTGACCTACGTGAGCTGTTTGAAAACAATGAACAAGCCTTACCTGCACCAGAATTACTACCAGGGTCTAATATTCTAGCACCGTTTTATCTTGTTGGAGACGGGGGCTTTCCACTCTAAACCTATCTGATGAAACCCTTTATTAAAATACGCCACATGACACTAGAGATGGACGTTTTCAACTACAGATTAAGTCATGTTAGGCAAACTGTTGAGAGCGCTTTGGGTAAGCTAAAGAACCAATGGTCGGTTCATCACACAGAGCTGCAGTGGGACTTATGAATATGAAAGAAAAACAGACTATTCTACAGTTTGTCTACATAATTATGTTATAACCATGAATATGCGAGAACGAAGGGGCTTCCACAATCATTGAATTGATTCTCCTTCTGGATTCATTGAGCACTTAGGTGATAATGCAGTTGATTTGGAATTTAATGCCAATTATTATTAATGAATATGGAAAATCATCGTTTGGATGCTCCTATTCAATAGCTCCTGAAGATGACTTGCGGAAAGCAATGTCCAAAAAAAGTTGAGCATTTTTTATCATAAAAATAATTTGGTCTGTTGTCAGTCATTTAGAGTAATAGAAAAAAAACACGTTATTTGACACTCATTTGTCACCCCAGTTGAAAAAAATTGCATGGATTTCTACGTGGATTATCCACGCAGATTCCGTGTGGAAAGTACGTGGATTCCACAAGGAAAGTGCATTGATTCCATGTGGAATCTGCGTGGATCATTTTTGTAAAAATCTGCCAAGATTTTTCGGTTATCTCTTAAAAACTTAATTCCCCGCTCGTATCCTTTTTCAAGGAATAATCGAAAAATCTTGGCAGATTTTTACAAAAATGATCCAAGGAGATTCCACATGGAATCAATGCACTTTCCTTGTGGAATCCACTTACTTTCCACGCGGTATCTGCGTGGATAATCCACGTAGAAATCGACGCAATTTTTTTCAACTGGGACTAGGCACCTTCAATTTTTTTTCGGGCTAAAATTTTAGGAAATATTTTTTCAAAATATCGCCTCGCACGTTTTTTTAAAAAAGTAGGAGAATGACCCATGAACACTTAATTTTTGTAGCTAAATGTTTTTGTTTTCAGAACGAGCCTAAAGTCTTCGTATACGCTGGATGTTATTGCCACCGAACGTATACAAAACAAAGCAGCATTAGAGCAATAAAACATAAATCAGACGCACTTCGAAATATGAGAGGTTAGCTGAATACATGCAGACTGTTCAAGACGAATCTCAGGTAGCTGAATCAAAACATACTTACGTTGAAAACCACAAAATAAGTACGACACAATAAATAATCAACTGAAGCACCAAAGCATCAACGATCAGACGAAAACTTTTCAACGATCCAGATGACGAACCAGCTCTGCTAACAGCAGTAAATTGACGTGTGAGAAGTGCTGACGAGAAGTAAGTCATTTAACGACTATGCATGGATCATCAATTGATATCACTTCACGCGACACGAGCGACGAGGACGAAGACTTGTAGCTGTCATTAAGAACCTATCTACTTTCTGCAACTCGTGTGCGCAAAGTCGCATTTTCAAAGTAATGTTACGGCTGGAGAGCCAATTTATTATAAATAAATTCTATTGATTTTATTCTGGCTGGTGACAACGAGGGAAAGTATATATGATGTTATTTATTTGTTTTGGAGTGGAGTAGTCGTTATTATTTGTTATTATAATTTACAATGCAATATTATTCATCCATGCAGATACAAAAGTTTAACTTACACCTAGGCTTACTCAACTAATTAAAAATAATATACATAAGCCTGGTGGACGATTCTCGGTGTAGATCGTGGCTCACTCTGCAACTGGTTGGTTGGCGTTCCTTGTTGGCTGCACTGCACTAACTGCACTAGTCTCGATTACATATTACACTCCGCATTGGACTCGCGGCACAATTTAATACAAGTCTAAATGCTATAAAATCGCGGTACAAAGTGACGTGAGCTCTGCCCACCGAATAAGATGATAGTCGAATCGCACAGAGGCCTCCGTGGGTCCTCAATATATACTACTAGATTTTGCATACAAAAATAGGAGAAAGTACCTGTCAACCCCTGCTCATCCGTGAGAACCTGACGACAGCTTTTGCTAATTTTTACGAGTTCATTGCTCTTCCTGCTAAATTGGCATCGCCTCACATTTAATCAATGCTTTGTATGGCGTGTCTATTTCACACCTTTGTAAGAGGTGTAGATTTCGATGTTCTTTTCATAGAACTCGATGTTTTTATCAATTTTATAGTTTTGTTTTTCACTTAGCTTGATGTCGTCAGATCCCGTCGATTGAGTCTGGCGCGTCCGTTCGTAGAGTGAAATTTCATGTTTATCGTTGTTTGAATATACATTATTTTTAAGAATATTATAATTGTTTATAATAAAATGAGGGTGACGTGACAGTAATACGAAGAAGCCAGCCACCGAGATTTGTAGACGAAGAAAGAGAATCGGAGTAAGCTTATTTAGAACTAACCTAAGTTCAGCGGTATTATCGGGTTCTGGCACTACAATTTGATCCCGCGTCCCTCCAAGATTTTTCGCGAGTGTTGATTGCTCTTTATCTAGCCGATACGAATTTATGAATACTACGTTAACGAAATATTTATAAAACTGAATTTAACTTCGACTTATCATTATTGTTTCACGTATTTTTAACTTTTCGGTCCACGTGCCGCATTCGAGTGGTGGCGCCATAATCCTTCAGGTAGTAACTTAGCTTGTAATTTTTGGTATATCTTAATAAACTATTTTTATTTATTCCTCACTTTAACTAATTGTATATGAATCATGTTATTTCTGACGCAAGCCTAACCCTTATAATGTAAATTTGGCTATGAAGGCAGAACCCGGAGATGACGTATCTTACAAAAAAGTTAAATTTTAATGTGCTTTTTTTTCAATGTTTCGCTAAGCTTGTCAGCCTCTTCAGGGTGATATAAAAATGTTATATCTAGACTTGTGTTACGTTATCTTAACGCAACTTTTATACAACGGAATAGTCAAATTTCCGATCGCGATATAGTCAAATGATCGACCTTTTACTCTCGCGCGCTTACGCACGCGACTACGTATTGATAAAAATACCTTGTCACTCACTCGCCACATGATCGGAAGACACGCGAGCACCATGCCATAGACACGCGTTAGACCGAACAGCTAAGATAACGGATAGACTATGCAGACGAAAACTAACAAATGCACACGACACCATAGCCACGAGCGGTCGCTTGACACCTAGGTATTGATGACACAGCTGATGGCTATCGACGAGCCAATATTATTCAGTTTTGGAAGATGTACACACACGAGCATTAGATATACGCGCATTAGATCACGTAGGCCACGATAGCCGAGATTAGGCGAAAAGAGTTATATGAAATAATTGGGTGAATGGCCCATAATCAAAGAGTGGTTTCGCAAGCCCAGCTCTAGGAGGTAACTCGCTCGCGCACGTAGGCCTACTGGTGGCGAAACACCTGCCGATAAGCGCAGATTAAATCGGGTATATAACCCGGCGCAAACTAACACTCACCCCTTCTTATTGTAACTAACTTTGTACGAGACACATCTAGACAGATTGCTCTCTTGATCGAATTGTATTTTGTCGCGATTAAAAACTAAAGTCTTAAAATAGAATCTAGTGTGAAGTATATCTTAAGTATCAATTGTAAATCGAGTGTGCAAGTGTGTACTCTCCGACGTAGCGAGAGCAGAGTGGAATTAACAATACTACAACCCATCAATAAATAAACGAACTGTAAGTCTATTCTATCATATATTTTATTATTTTCCATCCCATTCTATTCCCCTCGTAACAGCACAGATAATAAAGTATAATTCATAGTAAATATACAACACTTCCATTCTATTTGTTATAAACCCTGTATTGGGAATGTAACACTTGTATCGGAGATAGTGATAATAATATCATAGATATTACAAGCAAAGCATTTACATTCTATAAGAAAAAAGACGTTAAGAATTTAAATAACATCTATTTCAAAATTTTGACAAATTTGTCATGTTGTTTCTTCTTTACATGTGTATAATTGTGCACATATTGCTACTCACAGCTGAAATGTAGGTAGATTAATTAGCTACTTACTATTTGTAAAATCTTTATATCGTTTTAGAAAGGCCGACAAGCTCAACAAAACATTAAAGATAAAACACATTGAAATTTGACGTTTATTGTAAGAAATTGTGAGGGTTGCGTCACCTCTTATTCTTTCCTTATCAACGTCATCTTCAGGTTACACCTTCATAGTCTCATTAACATAGTAATACTAATGTGGATGGTGTGAGAAAAAATAACGAAAATTGAACAATGAAAAATCCTTGCAGAAAAAAATCAGGTAATTCGCCATGTGATAAATCAGGCGATGAATCAGCTGAATTATCAGATGATTTGTCAGTTCAAAACGTCAGCTGATTTTTTTACAAAATATAAACCATCGAGTTTCAGCTGAATTGATAAATAATAATTATAGTTTAATGGGTATATTTCTTGCTTCCTGCGTTAATTGGGCTATTTCTACTGTTCATAATATTTTTATTAAGCTATGAATGAATTATGGTTTAAGAATAATTATATTTTTTACTTTTATAGCACTGCGGGGCATTAGTTCATAAATCCATACATACATATGTATTAAAAAATAAAAATCAATCTTGGACTCTTCATTGTACTCATCGATACCCTCTCTCAATTCGTTAGTACACCCAAAAAAAGCAAGTCGTAATAAATGCAACAGCCGATTGCATGTAAGGGTCGCGAAAAAAAGATAGAAAGCTAAGATCAGACATGTGAACAGATGAAAAAAAAATCTTTATTAATGCAACTATGCATGGTAATAATGATTGTTTGAACAATGAAGAAGTAATTTGAGATTTTACAGAAAACTTCAACTTACTCCACGAACACCACATGAACGGCACTGACAGATGCAACTTTTTACGTATTCCTAATCCCCCTTCTCAAAGCATCAGCATCTAAAACACATAACATAAACCTTATAAAAATGTCCTATAGGATCCTGCAAAATTACAGGAGTCCTATAGGATTTCAGTAGGAATTTCGCGGGATCCTATAGGAAATTTTTATAAGGGAAATTTTAATTTTAATAGGGCCCACTGATGCTTTATTCTTCGCAACACTATCACTGAATAATTTGTTGTAAAATAAATTTAAAGTACGACGCCGCGACTTTTCTGCTACACGGCAAAATTCACGGTTATGATAGTTGTTTTTATGATAACGTTGTTAAATTTTTTACATCTAGCATCAATCAGTTCCCTTATAAAAATTACCTATAGTAACAAAATTGTGATTTTGTTTAAAAGTGTTTTTCTATAGTTCATAGTTACTATAGAGTCTACTATGGTAGTACTATTAGGAAGTTCCATAGGAATTTCCTATATTTTATTTTCATACGATATTTCTATACTTTTTTTCTTAAGGATATATTGTACCAAATACGTTGAATTACTGAAACAAAATCGTTTTCCTTAAAACAATTTGAATTTATTGCAGGAATCAAATATTAATAAAATTTTCCTAATTGCTTCTGTTACATATTTTTCATATAAAAAAATCTAAAATAATAATTTTTTTAAATAATGATCATAAAATTCTAGAAATATTTTTGAAAAAATGGTGGAATAATCTAGCTAAAAAGTTGTTTTAAGTAATTTTTTTAACTTTTGACATTATGAAAAAAAAATTAATATTAAGAACCTATAATTTTCGGTAGGATGGATGATTTTGATAGAAAAAAGATAGCTCGCGCAAACGCATGAGTATAGCCCCAAAAGTAGGTCAGCATAAGTTTATAGGTGTGAAATGTATTTGATATTAAACCAGAGTCATTATTCATTTTAACATTAGTAAGTCGTCATTTATTTTATGAATTTTCAAGATATTATAATAACTTCATAAAAAAGTTAAATTTTTTTAGAACCCGACTTTACCGTTTTTTCTTCTGAAAGTATTTATAATACTGTTATTTATTTTATACTATTATGATCTAATTGTAGTATTAAGCACTATTCAATGTCTTAAGTTTTTATAATTTTTTTTTTGCCAAATTATTAAATTGTTTGCTTAAAAGATACTTTGAAAAGCTCAAAATAATCACTCCATGCATTTCATTTTACTCAAAATCATTCATAATGATAATACTGATAATATTACAAAGTTGAGCTAGCTGATTAATGATTGTGTTTTACAATTTACATCATATTTTACAGTATTTTCTTTAAAATTTCGTAGTATAAAAAATAACCAGCATTACAATTTGCTGTACGCATTCATTAAATAATAAAACGAATTTTTTCATATTGATAGTTATAAATTAACTATAATAGAAGTATTTAGACTCGATAAATACCATAACTGTTTTTATTTTACATGTAAAATATAAGCATACTATGCGAAATCAGCTGAGAAATCAACTAAAATATTAATTATTATAACCATTAGCTGTCTAATCAGCTAAATCATCGAAAAAGTGTAGACTGACTTTTTTCAAAAAATAAGATTTTAGTTTATATGAATATCATTTGATTTTATCATCATAAAATTATGTTTTTTTAACATATTAATAATTTTGAAACATTTATAATCTAACACCATTTCTCAATCGGTATACAACTCATACGACATACAGCACTCGTTTTCGGATCGTGTCACAATCTTTTTTTTTGCTGAAAGAAAAGTTAGTTAGATAGGAAAAAACAAAAAATTTACCGAAAAATATAACTTTGACGCTAAATGAAGAAATTTGTGGGAAAAAAAGTATTATCAACAGGTTCAATTATGGGTTGTCAACCAAACTCGTTACAGCACTTATGCCATAATCATCCGTTTTGGGAAAAAGCTACAAATGACAGAAAAAATGTCGCGGTTTATCTTATAGAAAATTTTTTTAAGGTGATGCCATCACTTAAAATACTTCGGCATCACCTTAAGTACACGCCTGCATAAAAATTGTATTTTGATAGTTTCTATGAATGCTTTATTATGTTCAAATTAATATGTTCAAAAAAGTTAATAAACTTTTTAAAGTTTCGAAAACTTTTATAAATTTTAAAAAAATTTTAAAAACTTTTCAGCTTTGTGAAGCTTGCGGAGGAATTGAAAGAACACTACTTTATGATATATCGCTGGATAGTGAAAAAAAATCTCATTAAGAATACAGAAATTAAAAATATGCTCAACTTTTTATTTGTTAATGTTTTTTGAAAAATTGTCGAACGCTACTTGGAACTTTAACAGTAAATATTTCAGTTCTGATTGCTGTTAGTAAAACGAATACATCGGTTAAAATAAATAAAAGGTAACATTCATGTAATCGCAATGGTGCTTCGATACTTTGAATCGTTTATGCTGCGCACGCATGTGTCCGGGCGCGAAATTCAAAACATTCAAAATTTGAATATGAAAAATTATTAGAAAAAATGGTACTAAAATTTTTTTAAATATTAAAGAATGTTAGAAAATGAAAACTAAAGTAGCCACCTATGAAACCCAGCTCGGTAATGTTTTTTTGATAAATCTGCAAACCAGAACAGTAACCTCCGCGACCCAGCTTGCTATTATTCAAACAATTAAATTGCAAACCAAAGCAGTAACCTCCACGACCCAGCTTGCTATTATTAAAATAATTTAATCGTATATTATTAAAACAATTATCCTGCAAATAAAAGCAGTAACCTATGTGACCCAGGACGTGTATCAAACAATTCAATCGAATACGAATACGAGCACATCTAATGTTGTTCATACTAAGACCTCACTGAATTTAAATTTAATTTAGTCCCAGTCGATTCGACCCAAATGCGAAACCTTTTTCGCTGACATTATATAATGCTGCTCAATCTTTACCGGGGCCTACCTCTACGACTCCTAGCTTTGGACACAACCCGATATCACTTACAGGTCTTTATCAGCCTCTGATCGTGGTACCACGATCCTACTTGGTGGTTTATAGTGCTCAAGGAAGAATTCGAAGTTTTAAGTATTACGAAAGACAGAACTAAGTACAGCTATCTGCTTAAAGGGCTTGGTACTAGTACTTGTAAATCACTTTCGTCGGTTATAAAATCGCTGCCTGCCACTGACAAATACGTTAAGCTAAAAGAGCAGATTATTAAGAAATATTCGGAAACAGCTCATCAGCAGTTAGACAAGTTATTCTCTCGGTGATAAGAAACCTTCGGAGTTGCTATGGAAATGCAAGCCCTAGATAAAGATCACGTTCCTAAAGAAACACTCATGCTCCTTTGGTACAGGCTTTTGCCTAGTGGCTTGGTGGTACTGCTGGACGAATCCGTCACTAGTGCCAATGCCACCGCAGTAGTAACCAAAGCAGATCGTTTGCATAAGATTCTAAAATCATCCAAAGGTGACTCGTAGATTTCCTGCTTAGATTCTCCTCATTATTCTGAGGGCGAGCTCCACGATAAGTTGGTGAGTTCGGTGGTGGCAGCTATGTCTGTTAAACACAAATCAGAGGATAGACCCTCGCGTTTGAAATCTACGGATAAGAATAATAATAGATCGAATTCCGTGAGAAGGTCAAAGTCGAAATTGCGTTATAGTCCAAATAAGGACTTATGCTTTTATCACGGTAAATATGGAAAGGGCGCGGAGTTCTGCTCTACTCCACCTTGTCCTTCGGAGGATAAGTATACAAACAAACGTAACAACCATGTTTACGCCAGGGGGCCTCAGCGACTTCAGTTTTTGTACCCGACGCTGTTTTTCTATGTTTCGCACGAATAGTCTGCGATCGACGCGACTTCCGTGGCTCACGTAGTTCTCTCTGACGAGTCGATGTAAGTGCAAGGCGCCCACTAACCTGCGCAATACTTAAGCCCCATTTCAGCCAATAAAGTTAAAGTGAAATTATTGTTAAAACCATAACAACGGTGTCATCTTTTATCAAACCAGTGAATTTTATCCTCCATTACCTCTGAATAGAGTCGGCCAGCTTGATAAAAAGGCATCGAGCCCCTACCCAATTGCACAGACCAGGAAAACTAGAGTCCTCGGGCGCGTGCGAAGCTAGCGTTCCGGGCTACCTTACTTCTTATTCAAAACGCCTCTTCGTCAAGGACTTAAATTCTGGCGCTGTGTATCTCATTGACACAGGCGCAGAGATTTCAGTTTGTCCAAAAGGTGATGCAGACGACTCTGCCCTCACCGATATGACATTGCATGTAGCCAATGGCAGTTAGATTAGAACTTACATGAACGGCTCATGTAACATTGATTTGAATTTTGGGCTTCGGCGTAAGATGGCATGGTCGTGCGTGCTAGCAGATATGCCTTACTCAATTTTCGGCGTGGATGCACTTTTTCACTTTGATCTTTTACCACTTTTGAAAAATAAGAGATTAATTGATAACATCACTGGTTTTTTTGCTCAGGGTCATCTCGCTTCGGCATCAGTTTATGGTATTAGCATTGTTGATCCTTCACATCCGCTCGCACACATTTTACAAAAACATTCTCAGGTTTTCAACTCTCAGGCCATTGCTGGTGCTAGAGCCACCAAAGTTTTTCATACCTTGCCCACCACTGGTGAGCCTATTGCACAACGTGCTCGGCGTTTAGTTTGCGAAATGGCGTGAGGAGGGTATAGTTCGTCCATCAGACAGCCCCTAGGCCTCACCCATTCATATCGTGCCATAGAAAACACCTGGATCGGCCTCCTTGACTCAGTGGGTATAGTTCTTGCCTGCTGATACAAGGCACGCCGTAGGGCGTGGGTTCGATCCCCACCGGACGAATTTTCGAGGTTCGTTTTTTCGCCTGGTGTGGTCGAGCCTGTGCCTGAGGTGGAGCGGGTACCAGTCAAAAAAGAAGACCCGGGCTATGTCATCAGCCTCCGAAGCGGTAAAAAACCCCGATCACTGTGCGAGCTGGAAGCGATAGGACAACCACAAGTAGGAGCCCGAGGCGAGGACTCACAATGCTGGCAATAGATGGAGCACAGCACTTCCATGATGAAGTCGGAAGCGAGAACTACACTCACAAGAGGGCGTCGGATGCGAGAGCCAAGGCTCTGGTGGAGCGCATGATGGCGCCTGAAGCGAGAACCACACTCACAAGACGACAACAGAAAAGGAGGAGTTCAAAAACTCACGGAGACTCACAGCGTAGCGCCGGAAGCGAGAACCACACTCCCAAGATGTAGCCGACAGAGCAAAGCGGCGGACTTGCCATCGGCTGCAGAAGCGAGAACCACACTCACAAGATGGCACTAGACAGCGAGTTCTAAAGAAGATGTCCAACTCAGGAGGAGATGCCAGCAGTGTGTGACCACGCAGACGGCTCTGAAAAAAGGGGATACGACAATCGACGATGGCAGCGTGCAGGATCGGAGGTTCACCATGTAGATAAAGATGAGTCCCTGAACCCCTAATCGTCGCATATCACTATGCGACGGATGGGGGATGTATGGAAAACAACGACTAACAGAAGTAGCAGAAATGCTCAACTAACCCCGGCCTCACCGAAGCAATGCCTAACGGCGGATACCGGTGAGTGTCCGAATGGGGTGGAGTAGAAAAAAAAAAAAAAAAAAAAAAAAAAAAAAAAAAAAGAAAATAGAACACACCTGGAAAGTTTAGAGTTTGTGGTGACTATAGGAAGTTGAATTCGGTAACCAAACCCAATCGTTATCCCGTCCCCAATCTCCACGACTTCACGTCCATTTTGTACGGAAGAAAAATTTTTTCTACTCTTGATCTATATTGGGATGCACTTTTATCGTGTCGCGAGCTTTCTAGGCGAGCGTGCGTGAGCATACGCGTTCCAAAGTGTAGATGCGAATAAATTAATGTTTTCGTGCGTCCCTCAACTTGAACCAAATAAATTTATACCGTAGCGAGGGTGATTTCTTAGTATTGAAAATTCGTCACGGGATAGGTGATTTCATACAAATTGACAGTGAATATCAGGTTAATTTAAAGTATCATATAACGATTTATTGAGTCATCTATGGACTGAATAGATTTAATTTTACTAAAGACTGAACTACTTTAATTTTACTACTTAAAGATTTAATAAGACAGTACTCATTTAAATATCATGATTTTACGGAGATTTCTTGAAATAGAAGTAGCCATCTCACTAACTACTTCGTATTACAAAGCTTGGTCAGCTTTGCTTTTCTACTAATATTGAACTTCTGATTGTACGCGGTGCCTACTTATTTGATGCCATCGATGAAAATTAATAAAGTTGAATTACCTTCATCAGCGGAGTAGACTGGCTTACAGCTGCTCCTGGGGCCCAGCTTCTGCTTGGTTTTTGGTCCCTGCACAGTAATTGTGATAGAGACCTCGCGAGTATGGGATGATGTACGTTCACTCTGTCTCTCCCTTGTATTGAGCACGGATGAAGTCAAACATAGTTTGAGATAGAGTGAATGTGCGAGAGCTTCTAACGGCGTTTAAATAATTGCTAAGACCTGATACGGAAGCTCTCGTAATTGATGAGATGCAGTCTAGTGGAGACGGGCACCAAGTTAAACAGGGGATGGTGGCGTTGCTACTCACATTGTCTTCGGATTCGCGGTACTTTTTATTATGGTCACAGGAATCCACTAACAATGATTCCGGTCTGCTTGTTCACTCGCGCTGTGATATGCACTCACAATTGTCGACAGATACAATTTCACGAATTTCCGCGCAATCTCATACACAAACGGAAACTCTCGTGCCGTGTACTTGATCCCGATCTCGAAACTATGACAATTCACGCGTCGCGAGAGATTGGTTCACATGAATCGAGACGTATGCAAAAAATTAAGTTAAAAAAGTTACAACTAAAACTTGATAAGGAGAATTAGAATATTCTTAATCGTAGGGCTACAACAGACTGAAGCGCTGGACTTCGAACTCAAATTTTACCGTGCGTTTCAACCAATGTGAGTGGGGTGCTCTCTCATTTTCCCTTTCTTCTCACTAGGGAGTGATGAGTGCGAGTTGTGATTGCTTAGTCACGTGAGCTGCGCTGCGAGAGTGGTGACATCGAGGGCTCACACTATCGCGCGGCTTTCTCTCCTCTGTCTCTCTCTCTCTCTTTCTCTCTCTCGCTCGCTGCGTCCTTGAACTCGTCATGCGAACGAAAATCGTTTGATTTTCGTTTGTGTGGTCGCAATATCAAGCATTTCACCAAATACCCATGGTGCCTGATGATGTGCCAAAAACAGCACTCATCACACCTGTAGGATTATTTGAATTCCTCTTTATGCAATTTGGGCTCCGCAATGCTAGTCAGACCTTTACCTTTCAAAGGTACGTTAATGAGGTCCTGGGCGATTGACCGTTTCTGTCCGTTTATATTGACGATGTGCTAATAGCATCTCGAAGCAAAGAGGATCACGCGAAACACTTACAAGGAGACCTTCTCACCTTCGGGACATGGGTTTGGCCCAAACTTTTTCTGGTGATTCAGGACAGTTAGGAAACATGCCCTGTTATGTTAGGTTGTGTGAATATGCCCTAGAAGTGTTAGATAATAAATAAACGTTAAAATAATAAAATTAAGCATATTAAGCGCAATAAATATTCATTTCTTATCCTTAAACTATTTTGGTTACTTATTTTAGATACCTGGATCTTGAAAACATTACATTTCATTTTTAAGAAGTTGTTGGATCTCACTCGTGACCCAAAACATTGCAATATTGCCCAAAGGCATGGCATGAGATCATGGCAGATAGTGGTTTTATATGCAAATATTATTTACCTCATCAAATCATTGATAAAATTCAACTCTGAGTAGGTATTTGAAGTGTTAAATTAGTCAGTGAAAAATGTTTTGATAAGAACTTGTCGGATCTCCAGTGCTTGTATTAAAATAATAATTATTTGAAGCGTTTAAGGCCATAAGTATTGAAATTAAACGCTTTACAATGTCATAATTCAACAATATTGCAATGTTTTGGGTCACGAGTGAGATCGAACAACTTCTTAACAATGAAATGTAATGTTTCCAAGATCCAGGTGTCTAAAATGAGTAACCAAAATAGTGTGAGGATAGTAAATGAATATTTATTGCGCTTCATATGCTAATTTTTATTAATTTAAAGTTTATTTATTATCTAACACTTCTAGGGCATATTCAAACAACCTAACATAACAGGGCATGTTTTCTAACTGTCCTGAATCACCAGAAAAAGTTTAGGTTAAATCCATGACCCGAAAGTGAGAAGGTCTCCTTGTTAGAAATTGTGCTTGATCGGCTACAAAAATTTGGTCTCCGACTCAATTTAGAAAAATGTGTTTTCGCTCAGCCTGAAGCAAGTTTTTTATCGCATCAAATCAACGAGCTTGGCTATTCTCCTTTGAATGACAAGGTTCAGTCCATTTTGGATTTTCTGCAACCCTCTACCATCGACGAACTTCGCAGATATCTAGGATTGCTGAATTTTTACCGATCATTCATAAAACGTGCTGCTCATATTTTGGCTCCGTTGAATGCTCTCATAGTTGGCGTGAAAAAGAAAGATTCGACACCGATACTCTGGTCAGAAGCAGCCGATCTTGCTTTCAAAGAAAGCAAACAAGCCTTAGTCAACGCGACGCTTCTCTCGTTTCCGCAAGTGAATGCGAAGCTACGGCTGATCACCGGCGCAGCTCTTGAACAAGAGACGGTGTCAGGTTGGAAACCACTAGGTTTTTTTTTGAAATAAGTTTACTTCTGGGCAAAAGAAATACTCACCGTACGATTTAGAGTTAACGGCCATATTTCTTGCTATTAAAAACTTTCATTCACATCTTGAAGGACGAGATTTTGACGTCCTATGTGACCATAAACCCTTGCAATACGCGTTCACTCAACCGCCTGAACAGGTTCCCTTGGTCAGAGAAAGGCAATTATCCTTTATCTTGCAATATACTACTAGTATCAAATATTTGTCTGGTAAGGACAATCCGGTAGTTGATGCACTCTCACGCATCGTTACGGGCAGCTCATCGCAAGACGCTGGCCGTGTGGATGCGTTTGCTCTGCCCACCGACATTTCGATGAAACGTCTCGCTGAAGCTCAAGGCGTAGACGAAGAGTTCGCAGTTATAATTAGTCAACCTGACTTCGATTTCAAATTGCGACGCTTGGAATGGCTAGATCATGCAAACGAAGTGTTTCACATTTATTGCGAGATTGGTGACGACATTATTCGCCCTTATATTCCAAAGCCGCTCAGGCACGAAGCAATTTCTCTTGTTCACAATCTGTCTCACTCTGGGCCAGGAGCGACCAACAAATTATTTCATAGAAAATTTGTTTGGCCGAACATGTCTAAGGACGTTAAAGATTTTTGTAAGTCCTGTCTTCCCTGTCAACAAAACAAAATAGCACGCCACAACAAATTGGTGCCTGCTAAGTTCAATTTGCCTGACCAACGGTTTGCCCATGTTCATATCGACATAATTACGCTTAACGAAAGCCACGGGTACTCCCACGCATTAACAAGGATCGGCAGATATGCACGTTAGCCTGAGGCTACTCCTATTCGCGACATGCGGGCGTCCACGGTTGCGAAAGCATTCGTGGAAACCTGTATATCTCGATACGGCTCACCTTCGACCATCACGTCAGACCAAGGTCTGCAATTTGAGAGGGACATTTTTCAAAATCTTTGCCAAATTCTTGGCTCGAATCATATTCACACGACTCCCGTACAATCCCCGGGCAAATGGTTTAATTGAACGGTGGCATTGAGATTTTAAAACAGCGCTCATGTGCTTCGAGAAATTAGATTCGTGGATAGAAGCTCTACCTTTTGTAATGTTAGGTTTAAGAACTCGCATCCGCTCGGGTATTAATGATAGTCCTTCGGAAATAATTTTCGGAACTACCCTTCGTCTTCCGGGTGAGTTCTTTTCCGACGAGAGTGCTGAAAATAATCGCAAACATTTTACCTGAGTTTCGAGCGCACATGCATCAGGTGAAGCCAGTCTTGACAACTCTTCACTCTGAAACTCAACTGTTTGTTTATAAAGATCTTAATTATTGCTCCCACCTTTCCTTGCGTTCACCTCCAATTAAAAAAGCTCTGGATCCGCCCGATATTGGTCCTTTTAAAATCCATGCTCAAAAATAACGAATAAGCAAGGGCGTGAGGAGTTAAAGACCGTCTCCACCTAACGTGTGAAGCCCCTGTTCAGGACCTTTGACGATTTAAACTTACTTGTAAGAGAAAATAATCCATATGACGACACTGTCGATCAGGAAAATATTAAATGTGATTTTACGCAAAATGTACCTGAAAACTTTGTTGAATCAGAGCCGACTGATACTAGTGATAAAAGAAACTCGGTACCAAAGGGATTGCCCAAGATTGTATATAAAAAACCTAGCACTAAAACCAAACAAGTCAAATTCTACTTGGAACACTAGTACAATAAGAAAGCCGACTCAGCTAAGAGCAGCTAAAACTAAATCTAAAACTAAAACTAAAACTAAAGATAAAAGAAATGATACTTAATTTTCAATTTTTGTACTTAGCTTAAGAAATTGCGCTGAGCGTTTAAATTACTAACTACTAGTTTATTTTTGTACCTCAAAAAATTGTTATTTTTGTTCACAGTGCTAAAATTGTTGTTTTAGTCATACGACTTAGCTATAAAATTACTCATCTATAAAAATCATTGTTAATATTGTGCAAAGCACTAAAAAATGAATTACTTATTGTGGTCAAATTGTAAAAAATATCTGCTCTTGTCAATTCAGTACACAGTCACATCAGTGTATGCTGTGACGCCTGATCAGCAAGTTGCATCGACGCAACGAATAAACGTTTGCCTCAATCAATTGGGTCTTATTATTAACCTCTCTCTGCCACCTTGGAGGCCTAGGGACCTCCAACGAGTACCTCTCACTCTCATCAATCTCCTCACGTATCTCCGAGTAATCGGATAAGAATTGAAAATCGTTTCAAAATAGATGAAAATATTAAATAATTTATTAAATAACTAGTGATTCCGCGGTGGCTTTGCCCACAATAGACATATATGAAGAATATGAATGTGTATTGTCAAAAAGAGAATCTGGTCATTTTTGTTTTATGTATTGGGATCAGCGTTTTGAAAAGCTAAATTACATATGGCTGCCAGGGCTTCGACCAGCAGCACGCAGCACGTCGATTTTTGTTAGTACGAATTAATTAATTTTTTGCCTCGATTTAAATGCGTAAAAAATGTCGTATTTTGTGCTAATACAAATGATTACGTACAGAGTATTTTATTTTACATTCGTATTATGCATTATTTTTACACAAAAAAATATACAATAATAGATTTCTATTGTAAGTATCAAATGAATGTTAGAATAAACATTTTATTCTTAGAATAATTATATTTTCTTTCCATTTATCATTATTCATAATTATCGACGCTGTTAAGGAAGAGTAGCACTATACTTCACTTTCTATACATTTTTAAATGTAAACGTGTTAATTTTCCTTAACAGCATCGTTATATTCATGACTCTTTTCGCTTCTGTTAGCCGCTGCGTGCGCGTCGATAACGCAGAACGATCCAAGCGCGAAACCGTGGCAGCCATATGTAATTTAGCTTTTCACAACGCTGATTGGGATCCGAATCAGCGCTCGTTTTCATCTAAAATGGTGGCGTACGCTCGACACTTAACGTAAGCTCTTATGGGAGTCAAGTGATAAATAAATATTTAAATTAAATGAACAATTATATCATCTAATGTGGTCAAGACCATCCTTATTTAAATATCTTCTTGTGAAAAAATTTTTGTTAAAAAACTTCTGTCCGTTCACCTGCAATTAAGGGTGTAGTGCATATGCACTACGTATACCCCCAGGTTTCCCTTGCCCCACAGGTCTTCGGGCCTGGGCAAATGCGAGACAGTAGGGAGGGGGGTAGTAGTAATCTCTTCCTGCGCACAGGCTCTAAGCCTCTTGCAGGCCCTTCAGAGAAGAAGGAGTCTAATGATAGAGGAATAAAAAAACAGAACACTAAAATTTATAATTTACGATTGTAGACACGTGCGCGAAGCTATACTATAACTCGAGTTATTATTTGACCAATCAACAAGCATAAAAACGCAACGAGAGACAGAAACGCAGAGATACACAACACATGCTAAGATCGTACGCTACATCGTACGTCTTATGGACATGAGAGCTTACTGACGAGTACCGCTGTACGTGTCGCAGCAGAAGCGATCAAGCAGTCACTCAACACTGCCGCGTCGACCAATCACAGAAAACAGACGCTACTGAGACTAAAAACCCACGATTATCGCGCTCACTCGTTTTTCACGGATTCACTAGCCTACCCAACGAACCATAAGACGTTACACATCAAAAATAATTAAGTCCTTTTGACCCTATATCAGACGTTAATTCGGCTGCTACAGCTCTCCTTAACCTCACTTTCGACAACTTGGTATTGATTCATGTCCATGGATTTCTTTTTTTTTTACTTATTTCACTTTTTTTATTGTTACGTATGTGAGTGATCAATTTTCTTGTTTTATTTCATTTTACTTTGACCTTTTAATGCTTTAATTAATTGATAAAAATGTTTAATATCTTACAGCTGTTTATAAACAGCTGATTTTTCTCATTCATATTTTTTTACATTTTTTCTCATTTTTATTATTGTTTTATTTAGTTCATCAATTTCTTCTCAAATTTTTATTGTTTCTCAATAATTTGATTTGTTTTATTGATTTGAGTAATTATTTAGTTTTCATAGCTGTTTCGTAGCTTCTTATTTATTCTTAATAAATGTGACGGGGCACAAGTCACGTAAGCGTCGCGCCGCGAATTTTCGCATATCACGCGCGAGCATGTGTGTGTGCGTGTATGTATTTTGCGATTTGCAGGTCGACAAGAACAGCAGCAGCGGCAGCAGCAGGCAACGACGCTTCGGCACGTGCGGCAGCGTACGCATGCGAGAGAGACAGACAGCTGCGCGTGAGCAAACGTGCCGACGTGCAATAGATCACGGCAGAAGAGCTCGAGCAGGCAACACGTCGAGACACGTGAGTTTTTTCGCACAGCAGCCATTTTTTTGATCGCGCAGAGTTCGAGGTTATCGCTGACGAAGTGCGAAAGTAAGAAAGTAAAAAGTCACCGCGTGTTGTGCTCGTAGGAGACGGCAGATACAGAAAGCCGACGCAAAAATACGTGTGCGAGATCGCCCTGGAGGGCTAGTTGTCAAGCGTGTGCTCGTGTGAAAGTTCGCCGGTAAGGCAAGTTCTGCCCAACCGGGCCTGTGCAAGCCAGTACACCAGTGCGAGTTTCGCCCAGTTGGGCCTGTGTAAGCGAGTGCACACGTGCAGATATAATTGGACATCGCCGCCCAGACGTGGGCGTAAGAGCGTGTATCGTCGCAGCACGTGCTCATCGACGCCCGGACGAGGGCCGAAAGCCAGCTGAGAAACGGAGCCGATCCAACGTCGAGGCGCCGAAGATTTGGGGTTAGTTCTTAAGATTATTTGCGAGTTATGGGTCGACGCGACTGCCGGGTCACGGGCGTGTGATTGTGTGTGTTCAAGCTTGGCTGACGAGTATCGCAGCGGCCATACGCAGCAAGCAGAGTATTGGTGTGCGTGTGTGTACGTCGACATCCGGCCGGTCGTATCAGGGCGGATCGCCCGCGGACAAGTACGAAACGCATCGTCGAGATCAACGTTCGAGTGCCACGTCGCGTCGGTACACGTGCACTCGACATCGTCACATAGATCGCGCGCTCAGCGGCCATATTGACTCGGCCGATTAGGCTCGTATCACGAGATGCGATCGACGCGAGCGTCACACGCGCCCCTAGTGGGCAAAGTCGGAAGTAAGATCAGGTCAAACTTGTGCCTCGTCGTGTCATATTGTAAATCATCACCCGTTGGGCAATTGGAAGTGATTTTCCGGCCATTTGGGCCTCGAATTAAATAAAGTACCGCATTTAATTTACAACATAGCCTATTTATTTCGCGACATTACTTTTCGCGGTTTTCAGCAGAAGTTGCCGGAATTCGGCGGTGAGTCAGCGAGTCTACAGCAAGCTCGCACTGACGACGGGCCCAATATCCCCTCTGAGAGTAAGTGCCCAGGTAAGGTGGTCCCAGAATAAATTTATTCGACGGCAGGTGATTTGCTACTTTTCCCCACCCCGGGTCAGCCGTCCGTCGCATAAATTTTAGATCATAGTATTTTAAAAATTTTTCAAAATTATTTAACGATGATTTAAAATATTCACATAGCGCATCGAGCGATCATCGTTACCTGTTTGTATAACATAATAAAAACTCGACTTTCCTTAAGGAATCACACACTCATAGACAGATATAAATACATGCATTGATTAATATCAAATTTAAAAAAAATGCACGATAGTTCGTAGAGTCTTGTGTCATATACGCATTGACAGCTGTACATACGTATTGTCTCATATTCACAAGCAAGAGAGAGAAAGACAAATCGACGTAGTTAAGTCCGTGAGCTGCGCTGACTGCCTTTGCTTATGCTTTTATGTTGCCTCGCATGTATACGTAAACACAGTTATACGTGCGAGCGAGAACGAGAGAGTAAGAGATATGCGGGACCAGTCTCGGTTGCAGCAGAAAGCAGTCATCGAATTCGATGTAGCTAGACACTTAGGAGAGAGGCGGGCAATGGCCTGGTAATGAACATGCCTGGTAACCGTGGCACCCCCATAAAAAATGAAATTTTTAACTTAAAATTATGAAATAAATTTTTTCATAATCTTTTTATCATTTATGATATTTGTGAGAAAAAAAATTTCTTAAAATCCATTTTTTCAACATAGAAAAAATTTGTTGAAAATTTTTGACTAAAAAATCCAATGTCACCAATATTTCAACGAAGTAGCAAAGCAATAAAAAACATTTTTTTGCGTTTGAAATTTATATCACTAGAAAGCTGGAAGCTTGAACTTTAATTTCATTTTTTCAATTCATCTACGATTAATATTAAAAAAGTTATTAACAAAATAAAGAAGGTACTCAAACCGGGCCCGAGAGCCACCTACGGTCGGGCACTAGGGTCACATGACGACTTATTAATAACCCATTCACATCCAGAATAACGAAATTTTTTGTTCGTAATCGACATGATTTTTTTTTCATATTTTAAGACGCAAAAAGACTTTGCGCATACCTAATTTTATGTAAAATTTAATGCCCTTTCAGAATCCAGGCTCAAATTAAAGATTTGATGTTTCGTCAAAAAATTATTGTTGTTTAAACAAAAACAAACGTATAAATTAGTGCGAAAAATCAACTGTAAGGCATAAAATCGGGATTCGTAATAAATGAAAGACTTCGTTTTGAGTGAATAAATATGATTAATAAATTATTATTTAAGTATAATAAAGAGAAAATAGATACAAGTCGTTTCGTCACATAAATCTGGGCACCAACGTGCGATAATCGGCGCACAGAACGTAATTGCGTCGCGTCTCGTCGTTCGTCCATTCAGTCATTCATTCGTCATTTTCGCATGCCCGTCACGACTCTTATCAGGGTGCGAGTCCCTTCGACGCGTCTTACATGGTAACAATTATCTTACAACAACCTTACTATCTTCTTTCTTCAGTTTTCGTTCGACAGCCTCACTGTTCGGACGTCGATTGCGTATGGTAAACATAAGTTGCCATCAACTGTGTTATTGTCAGTGTATAACGTTACTCTCGGTCTCGATTGAATAGAGACCGAGAGAAAATATGCCTACCGAAGCAGATGGCCCAACCTCTTTCGAGGGCACTACTGTTAACGTCAACAAAAAAAGGGGCAGAAGCAGTCCCGTAGCATTCTACCCGAACAAACGCCAGCCCTCACTCAAGGACTACTGGCTCAACACGATCAACACGATCGAAACATCTAACCGGCTCAGCCCTCTGTCGGATTGCAACCTTGTTCAACCCGGTAACGATGAAGTAGCTACCGAAGAGATCACTCCTGAAGAAAACCCTAAAGAAGAAAAAAGCTACAAGCCTCCACCAATCTATGTCTGCGGCATTTCAGATGTAAATCCTCTCATCAAGTTACTAAATTCCATCGCCAAAGACAAGTTTTATCTAAAAACTACGAGAGTCAACCAGGTGAGAGTGCAGCTCCTAGATTCCGAACTATATCTCTCCACTATAGAAAGCCTTAAGCAGAAAAATACCAAATTTTACACATACCAAAGGAAACAAGATAAACCTTATAAAGTGGTACTCAGAAACTTACACCAATCCATCGACACAAAACTCATATCCAACGAACTAGAAGCGCTGGGTCACAAGGCCATCCGTATCACCAATAATTGAGAAAAAATTCGGGTCGCAGCTTATTGCTATGCCTCTTTTTTATGTCGACTTGGAACACGGCGCCAACAACAAAGAAATCTTTAAAATCACTAAGTTGTTGAACTCAGTCGTAAAATTCGAACAACCGAACAAGAAAAGAGACATCACCCAATGCTACAATTGTCAAGAGTTTGATCACACGAAGAAATACTGCTATAAAGTACCTGTATGCGTTAAGTGTGCTGAATTTCATGACTCGAAGGACTGCAATCGCGCTAAAAACAACTCAGAAGCCACTTGCGCAAACTGCCGAGGGGACCATCCGGCTAGCTATAAGGGCTGCCCGGCGCGAAAAAAACTCCTACAAAAGCTGTTCCCTACTCTTCGTCAGAAAAACAGCATACAAACATCTTCAGGAAGGCCTCCTATGGACCAACCAGCATTCGACAGCAGTCGTATCAAGCCGGGATTCTCAATCGCTCAAGCCGCTAAAAGCAACGTACCGGAAAATGAAAATAACAATAATCATAACGACAACATCGCTGCCAGAGTAAATAAGCTAGAAGAGCTGATGATTCAAATGATGACACGCATCGACTCGCTCGTTAATCTAATAACAGCCTTGTTAGGCAACAATCAAAGCCAATTAAATAAATCATAATGGAGCTTAAAATCGCAATCTGGAACTGCAACGGGCCGGCTCAAAGAGCATCCGAACTTCAAGCCTTCATCTTACTAAATGCTATCGACATCGTGCTGATATCAGAAACTCACTTTACTTCTAAAAACTACCTTTCAATCCCAAACTACAAATTCTACTGTTGTAATCATCCGGGTAACAAGGCTCATGGAGGTTCAGCTATATTAATAAGTACTAGTATCAAGCAATTTCAGGACTGCAATATATGTGAAGAATACCTCCAAGCCACAACCGTGATCACCGAGGACCTGCAAGGCAAACTATCCATCTCAGCAGTCTATTCTCCACCAAAACATAGTATCTCGGCTGAGCAATACAGCAAATACTTCAAATCACTCGGTCGACGCTTCGTGGCTGGTGGCGACTATAACGCTAAGCACCCGTGGTGGGGCTCGAGACTCCAGACACCAAATCAGAAGGGACGCAACCTCTACGAGGTCATCTCGACAAAAGGGTACCTAACAGTCTCCACAGGTGAGCCAACTTACTGGCCATCAGATATAAATAGAAGGCCCGATCTAATCGACTTTGCGGTTGTCTCAGGCATAAAAAAACAAAACATTACCGCGAAATCCTGCCTTGACCTCTCGTCAGATCACTCGCCAGTACTGCTCCTGGTGGAGACCCAGTTACTCCATACTCGGGCCAAGCTTGCTCGGTACAACAAAACCACAAATTGGTCTGCTTATAGGCAAATTCTAGAGAGCTCAATTAATTGCAGCGTTCCGCTTAAAACCCCCAGTGAGATTAATACAGCAATTCTCGACCTAAATACGCAAATACTCTCGGCAGTGGATAAGGTAACATCAACCGTCGGTGCTCACAACAAACAGTATTCATTACCGAACTTCATCGTCAAGAAAATCTTAGAAAGCAGAAAATTAAGAAGAATCTGGCAAAATACGAGATCTCAAACAGACAAAACCGCCCTGAATCGTGCCACATGGGGGCTTAAAAAATCACTCTATGACTTCAAAAACAAGAGCGTACAAAACTATCTTGAAAAACTCACCCCAGAGAAATCTACAAATTTCTCTCTTTGGAAGGCCACCAAAAAATTGAAGCGTCCACTAGAACATATTCCTCCTATTCTTAAACAAAGCGGTTCCTGGGCTCGCTCAGAGGACGAGAAAGCTCAGGAGTTTGTCAATTTCTATGCCAGTGTCTTCCAACCCCTTGGAGCGGTGATAAGCAGAGACGAAGAACTACTACTACTGGAACCTAAAGCACCGAACGCCGAAGAATCGTTCCCCAACGTGAGCTGTAAAGAGGTTATGTCGATCATTATGACATTAAAAGACAAAAAAGCCCCAGGGTGGGACGGTATTGGTGGCAAGCTCATCAAGGAGCTTCCGTCTAAAGTCATCAGGCACCTTACCATCATAATTAATGCAACCTACCGCTTGTGCTACCTCCCTGTGGCATGGAAAAGAGCTGTGCTAATCGTTATCCCGAAGCCTGGCAAAGACCCCTCACGAGTTAACTCATACAGGTCATGCCGATATCCTCGAAAATTACTGAGAGAACTATCCAAACGAGGATAAATAAAATCATCACCGAGAAAGCTCTCATACCGCCCCACCAGTTTGGGTTCAGAAGCAAGCATGCAACCATCGAGCAGGTGAATCGACTGACTGCTGAGATCGGTAACGCCTTCGAAAAAAAGCTTTACTGCAATGCAGTGTTCCTAGACGTCTCACAAGCGTTTGATAAAGTGTGGCATGAGGGGTTGATCTGCAAGCTCAAGTCACTGTTGCCTCCCAGTCTGGCCAAACTACTATAGAACTACTTGCGTGATAAAGTCTTTCAAGTAAAAATTGGTAGCACCACATCCAACCTGTGCCCCTGCGAGGCTGGCGTTCCACGGGGTAGCGTCTTGGGGCCCACATTGTACCTGCTCTTTACCTCGGACTTTCCTTCGGCCAGGAATATCTTCACAGCCACATTCGCTGACGATTCAGCCATACTCACCACAAGCAAATGCCAAACGGAAGCCTCACACAAGCTCCAGACGCACCTAAACAAGATCTCAGAGTGGTGCGATAAATGGCGCATTAACATCAACGAGACGAAATCAAACCATATAACATTCACACTAAAAAAACACACTTGCCCACAAGTCTACCTCAGAGGCGTCAGCATCCCACAGGTCGAGCAAGTAAAGTATCTCGGCATATACCTGGACCGAAGACTCACTTGGAGGTCCCATATCTGGGCAAAGCGTAAACAACTAGGACTGCAGCTCAGAAAAATGTACTGGCTGTTGGGCCCACGATCACAATTATCCCTGGACAACAAGCGCCGCCTCTACCTGACTATAATCAAGCCAATATGGTCATACGGCATTCAACTCTGGGGTGCGGCTGCTCCCTCGAACATTGCAGTTATAGAGAGATTTCAATCGAAGACCTTGCGGAACATCGTTCAGGCCCCTTGGTATGTTCCAAACGAGCAAATTAGCCGCGAGCTTAACATTCCCTCTGTCAAATCAGAAATTCGTCGCTTTTATACAAGGTATAAAGCGAGGCTGCTAAACCATCCTAACCAGCTTGCGAAAGAACTGACCAGCAAGAACGAAACTCAACAATCAAGATTAAAAAAGCAGAAAAACCTATTCTTGTACATAAACACACCATAATGACTGAGCTACATCTTCTCATAGTCTTGTATAATTCCCTGAGTATTGTACCTTGGAAAAAGCTATAACTACTCGGCGCGGCATCACTGGATGCCCGCTGAACCCTTGATTTAATCTCTCACACTACACCACATTTATACGAAAAATTATACTTATTGTCATTAGATTGACAGATTGTATAAAATAAAGGATGTTAAAAAAAAAAAAAAAATCTTCTTTCTTCTTGCACAAGTTGTTCAGGACGTCTCATCTTCTTCGGGTTGGTTTGGGCCGCTTCGTCTCGTCGTCTTGGTTATGTCCGACATGCACACACAATCGCCATAGCTCGTTTTATCTTTTTGTGCTTACATGTCTGCACTCTGCAGCGATAATAATAGGAGTGACTCTTTTCGTCTGCTGTTTCGGCTCGCGACTCTCGCACATTGGGAAGGACTGCGTGCGCATCCTTAAGGCCGCGAATTATCGATCATGTATCAGTATCGGCTGCTATGCTTGGCTTCGTGTGTGTCGTCTATTCAGTGTGTATGTATGTGTGTTTATACGTGTCTTCTTGTGTTGCGCTTTTCTTTCTTCCGCTCAAATTGTATAAATTCGCGGGGTTGAGTACGCAATTGTAACGTCATACGCAGTATGGTGCTACACAACTTTAAGTAATTTTTTCGAAGTGTTGCAGTATGAAACTCAAGATATAAATATGATCAGAGGTAATCATGGGTATAGAAGTATCATAGCGAATTTTCCCAAATTTTTTTATCTACTTTTTCAGAAAAAATGGCGTCCCTCAAGTGAAATGTTTATAAAAAACCATACTTGATTTTTATCTTGAAAACCATTGAGCTTAGAGAAAAAGTTTAAAAAACAAGAAAGTTTTAAAATTTATCAAGAAAACCCCTCAAATTTTTTCAGAATTTTCGGAGACGATTTTCAATTTGCCAACAATTCCAATCTCTTAAAAAAATTTCTTAAAATTCTGAAAATATTTGAGAATGTTTCTCAATAAATTTTGAGACTTTCTTGTTTTTCAAATATTTTCTCTAAACTTAATTGTTTTTGAGTAAAAAATTATATTATTTTCACACGTACATGTATTTCTTGTATGATAATCGAGAAGCGCGTGTCACGGTCCGAATGGCAAGTATGGCAGACGAGAGCAGCGTCACTCCACGCTCCTCATATTCGCGAGAATCGCGATTTCCGGACCCGTGAAAACAACCTAACGTTATTTTTTGGAATCTATAAAACATACGATAATTCTGATTCGGTAAATCGATTCCTCGTAAAAAGTGACCGAAAATAGTGTATTCATAGTCTCCGAAAAACGCAGTATTATCTAAATACGAATGACAAAAGAAAAAATCCCCGACGAAAAAAAGGTCTCACGCAAAACGTGGTCTCACGCTGTCTCACGTAGTTTTCCGGCCAACTTCATATCATCGATTTGATTGATTAATAAGGCTAAATGTATCTATGTATAGATGCTGCGCATCGATTTGATATGTATGAGTTTTAAACGATACATGTAGATTTTTCTCTCGACATCAAGATTCTCGCAATTATCCTGGGTAGCCCGGTCGGGACACCAGATCAAACTCGAAACTCGAAATGACTTTTTCCACGAAATTACAGGTTTTAAGCGAGAATATTACCCTAATGACTGCTTGGAGCGGAAATGTCATCTCGCGTAACCCGCTCGGCGCACTAGGTCAAAATCCGGGCTCGGTGATCACAGTCTCCGGAAAGTCGCGATGTTTTCGCACAAATATCGTCCCGGGTAGCCAGCTTGACGCACTAGATCAGAATACGGACTCGACGATGACTTTCTTCGGAAGGTCGTGATGCTTTCGCTCAAATATCGTCCTGAGTAGCCTGCTCATGCACTAGGTCGAAATCCGAACTCGGCGATGACTTTCTCCAAGTAGTAACTAAGAATTTACATCAGCAAAAAGGAGGAGGAAGAGAAGAAGATGCGCTGGAGGAAGAAAATTAAATTAAAATAAAGTGTTATATTCCAAGGTTGACCAAATATAGTCTGAGTTACAAAGAAAAATTATTTGAATTTGAAAATGAGTTGCAAAGCGTTGATAGTTTTTAATTGCTTGTGTACTTGTCAAAAAGTTTCTGATTTCATTAACATAATAGGTAATCATAGGTTCATAGTTGTTTACACATAGGTAAGTGTGATATCCCGTATATCGATTAAATGATCACACTAGATTAGTTTTAAGTAAAATAATTTATTAATATAATAGGTATAATAAAGGTTAGAGTATGCGCGTTCAGGTCAGCGTTCCGAAAAATTCTGAGCTTAGCGCGGTACATGCGAGAGAGCTATCTGACTCAATTAGTAGGTGTCGCTTCAAAGTAGTCACTATATTACAGTAAGTTTAATTATTACTGCAGGGTCCAAACTGACATACTTGCTTCTAATAATCTTTTTGAAAAAAAAGAAATACCACTAAAGGATTATTTAAAATCTCAGTTGTTTCTAATTTTATATAATTTTTGTTTGCTTGTGTATTATACTTGACACTCGTGCCCGACTCCTATGCCACAATTCCTGGCCATTGAAAAAAGACGGGCAATTGTGACAAATTTTTTTAAATTCAATAAAAAATTGAAAATTCATTTTAGCTTTCCAACTTTAATATATATTATAGAGCTTGAGTTCTCCTTTGTGTTATATACCCGTTGGCATTGGGTAATAACTTTATTATTTTTAATTAAATATTGTTTCTGTTGTTGACTGAGAAGGGAGGGAACATACAAAAATTTAATACTATTAAAACATAACTTACAAGCTAGTTCGGCCAATGATTGTCGATCTTCAAGGCTGGTAGTGCCGCCTGGTCGCTGCTGCTAGGCTGCTGCTAGGATGTCGCTTTGCTGCTGCTTGGCCGTCGGTCACGGCTACCTAGCTGGTAGCGGCTGCCTGGTTGGTGGTGGCGCCGGCTTGGCTGCTGCTTGTCCGACGGGTAGACGGCTGGTGCAAGCACTCGCACGAGCTTTACCGTTCGCGAATACAATAAGTCACTTCGACACTCGCGCTGTATAATTACAGTTACAAAAGCTAGTGCGCTATTAATAACTTTCTATTGCTTCTCGCGAAATACAAGTATGTTTAATTCATAGTTATTCATTAGTATGTTTTATTTCAAGTCCGTTTAATATATCGTGGAGTCGCTATTATAAAATATCGAATGTTCGCGCACAGAGCTTCGCCTTACTCGACTGTAAAGAATGATCTGTCCAGAGCTTTGCCCTACTCGACTGTATAAAATGATCTGCCTAGAGGCCAAATTTTTATGCTCCTTATATACTAACTAAATCATGCATCTTTTTGGTGGGGGCACCTCTTGGTGGTTTTTCCCTCAATAGCTAAGCTACTTGTTTTTTCGTTGCTAGTTGATCCGTGTCGTCGGGTCGAGCATGTGCCGTTCTATTTACCCATATTTGGGCAAATCTTCTCGGAGCTTCGGTCATGCTGTGATTCTAAAGTGAACCGCAGGTCAAACTCCCGGTGATAAGGGAACCGGCGGTTGAGCGTGCGACTATGTTTCTTTCTTTGTATCATTTTGAAGAAGGCCGCGGGTTTCACCCCCTGTGCGTGTATCGTGCCTTCTCTGTATTCGGCTCGCACACACGCGAGTGCATATACGCGAAATACATACGTATGGGGGCCTGATCTAACGCGTCGGCGCATGTCGGCTGCGCACATTCACACATACATTCACGCGACAGCTCTTGCTTGTCTCTGTGTTCGTTTTCCGGTCTTATTTTCATCATTTTAAATTATTATATTTAAATTTTACAATACTTAATGCTAGGTTATTGGTATATAACGTTTGCTATGATAGTTTCAGATTTGAAAAATTTTAAAAATTCGCTTCTGGACGCAAGTTTGAATTTTTGGTGGCACTCATGCCCGTCTCTCCCCTATATACTACCAAAGTTGCGCGCGATCGGACGGACGGATGGACGCTCTTTTTTTACTGGCTTACTCTTCATGCCAAACGCCGATAAAGATGTTTCACATCAAAAAAATTAGGGATGATTTTTCGACTTTTGAGTCTAAGTCGGTTTAGTTCCTCGAGAAAGTTGTAACAATTCAGAAGAGTTATGGAACATAATGATCGGACTAATAGTTTTAGCTCGAAGCGCCAAATGGCATCTTTCTGCTCTGTTCTGCGAAGCGTCATCTTTCAGTACTAGCACGTCGGTATCAAACACGCTAGACGCTTCGCAGAATCGGCCGTAACTTGATTTCCTTTATAAATTTCGTTCTAAAATTTTATTCGAATATTTTTATTTTTTATCGTGTTAAAGAACGTTTTAAAGGACAAAAATTGATCCTTTTTTATTTTCAATAGGAATTCCACCTTAAAATAAAAAAAAGTCATTTGTATAAAAACCGTTGCAGTAGTTCTTGCAGTAGTTCTTATCGAACAGATTTTTTTCATTTTTATTATTCTAAATTAATTTTGTTTTTTTATAATATACTTGACTGATTGTCCTGTTTTTTTATCACATATAAATAGTTCATTAAACTGTTCTTTTGAATTGTAAAATATAACGTTGTGCATCATCCTGATCGTTTCATACATCTAGTATGAAATCAATTCTATTTCTAAGATCACAACAAATTAAAATGTCCCTTTTTTATAATGCTGTATAAATATTATTTTAATTTCAGCTCTGCATAGAGACTCGTACAGTAATAAAGATAGAACTTAACTAAAAGAAAGAAACAAAAAAAATGATTTACCATGAAAGATTTTTTATCTTACTAATTTGATAAATAATTTTACAAAATAATAGTAAAAATAATTTATTCGTTATCTTGTTTTTTATTTATAGAAAAATTTTATAATACGATGGCCAGTTCTATCAAGCAATCTTTTGAAATGCCGATGGGTCAAAGTTATCTAAATAAACCTGAAATAGACGAAGACATTCCTAGAAATCCTTTAATTTGTGGCTTATGCCATGATTACTACAAAGATCCACGTCTTCTGATTTGCTACCATACATTCTGCTTTAATTGTATTTCAGATGGTACACAGATTAAAATATGTTGTCCAATTTGTGGGTGAGTATAATTTAGGTGAAATTTTAAACATATTTAATAATGAATATTCAAAGCGTGAGCAGTGAATTTTCAAGAAAGTTTGGGAAAAGATGTGTTATAGAGGAACATAAAATGTTTTTAGTTGTCCCTAGAAATGAAAGGGTTCAAAAGAGCGAGTTTTTTTGCTGTTTGTTGGAGATTTGAAGGAATTGCATTTATTTCCAGTTGAAAATAATTGCATGAATATCCACGTAGAAATCCACGAGGATTAGTTATCCACGTGGATCGTACAGGGATTCCACATAGATTATAGAGGGATTCCGCGAGGATCAATCATGGTTTGAAAAAAATGCAATCACAGCGGGTTTTCCACTGATCCACGTTGATTTTTTTTTAATCCTTGTGGATTTTGGACTTGTTCGCGAGCACGAGCTCAAAACATCCACGAGGTTTTGTCGGTGAATCACCACGGATGTTCAACTGATCCACGTTGATAATTGAATAATCCACGTTGATTTTTGTTCAATCCTCGCGGATTTCGGAATTGTTTGCTAGAACACTCGAAGGATCTGTAAGGTCTCGTCAGTAAATCGTCACTGATTTTCAACTGATCCGCGAGGATAATTGAATAATTCTGCTGGAAAAAATCAGGTGAAAAGTCAGGTGAATTATCATGTGAAAATCATGCCAAATAGTTCTTCTTCAGGTAGTTGAATTTTTGTGCGAGAATATCATCCGGGTAGCCTATTTTTGGATCTAGGTCAGAACTAAACTTTGCGATGACTTTCTTCGGGTACTCGCGATCATCAAAAAATCACGACTATCTGAAGAAAGTCATCGCTGAGTCCGAATCCTAACCTACTACGCATCCAGATTAAGAGCGAAAGCCAGGTTTTAAAATTGTGATTATATTGTACAACTAGTTTTTCTATTGTGATACTATAAATATAATAAGATATTAAAAAAACTTAGAAAAAATGCATTCACACTTCTCATTAATATAACTTCTTCGATAACTCTTGTATAATCAATGAATAGCTCAAGTGGTAGGGAGCTGGACTTGTAACCGACCGATCAGCGGTCCAAGCCCGGGTCTCGGGGAACTTTTTCACTTCTCTAAAGTTTACAAGTAAATAAAATAACTTCCAGAAATAACGCCTTGAAATGTTCAACTGTAACATTTATTCATACCGCAACTAACCAAACCATTGGTCGTTCTTTGATTTCATCAAGCTATCTATTGTTACATCTATTTTGATTTTCCGTGATAAAAAAATAAACTTTTCAGGTTACGTAATGTAATGGATTCGAGCAACGACTATTGAGAAACGAAACGAACTTTTGGACACTCTTTGATGACCCAAAAACGGGAAAAAAAAAAGAAGTAGTTATTGAAGTCTTATGTGTGAGAAGCTCTCTCCAGGAAGTAAAAAATACTTCAAAAAGGCCTTATATCTCAAGTAAAAGATATAGTGAAGAATGTTAATGAAAAAGAGAGTGTGTCTGACAATGACAATAACAATACTTGTCAAGTTGATAAAATTACTTTACGCTTTGATAATGACGATGAAGACATTCTTGATTATAATGATGTGAATTTTGATGAAGGATCTAGTTCTACTGCAGATGGTGTGATCGTTAATGGTGGTGCTGCTGATGGTGTTCTTGTTAATGGTACTGCTGCTGATGTTGTTGTAGTTAATATTCCTGCTGTTGGCGTCAACATAGCCTCTGATTTTAATTTTGATGGTAGAAATAGTAATGAAAATCCAAAAATCAATATTAGATAGTAAGAATACCAATACAAGTATAAGTCAAAATGATGATTTATCAATTACTGTTGAAGAACTAATACATAAAATCCCCTCAAGATTTAATGTCGCAGAATTATGAATTTCAGAAAAAGCTGGGAGAATTTAATCCCATAATGCAAAAATAGCGAGATGTGTTATCACAAAAAGATAAGCCACATTATTAAAAAAAATTTTATTTAACATAAGGATGAGGAGCATAACTTGGCTACAATATTACCTGAAGAGGCACCTAAACTGCCTAAGAAGAAGAAAAGAGTTCAGAAAAAGATTCACTCATTAAAACAAATACTGAAAATAAGACTAAAAATTTTACAAAAACAAAAAAGAATAATAAATCTAAACCAATTAAAAAGAAGCCAGTATCGTATAATTCGAAAAATTATGCTGAATATGAAACTGGTGAATCAATCAAAAAATCGATTTACTGTGTGAAGTTTCCATTACGGAGGACGTATGAAACGATAATCTTAATACAGATTTGACTCCACGTTAATTTGTTCAAAAATGCGCTGAGGCCATATGGACTGTTAACATTTTTAACAATAGAGCCTTTGGCGCTCAGTGGAGGAAGCCACTGACACCACGTAAAAGAGCAGTATTACATACCTGCTACCTCAGATACTTGAGGTTGAAATACCTAATTCCCGATTCTGCGAATATGACAGAAAGAGATAAAAAAAGGATACAAATCAAGCCAAAAGGGACTAAATTAAATTCATATCTTGGTCAATATTTTAAGAGATTGTTCACTAAGGAAAAGAACGAATCCACTAGTGAAGACGAAACCAATGAAAATAATGAAAACTCTTCTGAGTTCGAATCAAGTGATTCATTATCATAATAAGTCATTGTTTTTTATTAATTTTAATACTCGATACAGCTAAAGTTACTACACTTTATTTCTCGTGTAAGGAAACAGCTGTATAGTATATTTTGTAACAAGTGCGCGAAGCAGTTGACTCATCCAGGAGTTGTTTTCACCCGAGCGTAGCGAGGGTGCAAAGACTCTTGGGTGAGTCAACTTCCTCGCGGACTAGTTGCAAACGATACATTTTAACTCTGCTTGCATGAAACTAGGCTTTTCTGACGATTTAAGGTTAGAAAATCCGTGTTTCGCGCACGTAGTATTAAAAAGTAAGATTAAACCGTTACAGTTAATAATAAGGAGATCCGTACCCCAGTCCAAACTTCTAATTTTAAAATAAATTTTCTGCAACTGCTGCTGGATATTTTACTAAAAGGCTTTATGGGAACTTTGATGCTTTTAAATATTTAGTAGAAGTTTCAAAAAACTTGTTTAAAAACCTAAGTTTTAGGCTCGGGTTTCCTTAATTTTGGAGTTAACTTCATAAAGCCAATGATTAGTATTGAAAAATATAACCAATACCTTACAAAAGATTTTGCTAATGCTTTTGTTGAAGTTCTTTTAAAAATTTAAAAATGTATGTATTATTTTGTGAATAAAAATGTTATAATCCAAGCTAGCAATTCTTACCACCTCTTACTGGGACTGGTAGAATGAATTAATAATCGAATCAAAAATCTGTTACACTGAAGTGGAAGAGAATGTGATTCAAAAAATTGAAAGACCTCTTGGATTAAAAATGGTCAAAGATTCCTTTCAGATTCATGCAGCACAGAGCTTTGTAATGATAAGTCAGTTGCTCACTGGACAAATTTAAATAATAAATGGTGTTAAGGAGAGTTTTTCTAATGTAAAAAGACTTAAAAAAACATAATTTTACATCAAAAACAAAAACTTCAATTTTAACATTTCATTTTCATGTTTTTTAATTCATATAATAATACAGGTTTTAACATAGATGTGTCCCTTTAACAGAATCTTTTGATGAATATAGTCTTTTGATAAATTAAGATTATCAGCTAAGCAATGAACGTATGACGCTTCATCTGAATATCACTATAACGTATCTGTATGTATCTGTATATCGTCACCCCAGCGCAGGAAGGTTTCAATTCTGCAGCATAAAAGGTACTTAATAGCGCGCAGAGGCAAAAGGGTAACTAAGTCGAGCGCAGCACCAAAACGGTACGTTGTTTAAATGCAGTGGCAAGAAAGTTTTGGCTCGCTGAATTTAGGTTGGCAACGTAGCCATATTTTCTGTTTTGTATTTCAGCAAAAAAGAGAAAAAAAACATGTGAGATGCTGTAAAGATTTTCATCCATTTGTGATGCGAGCAAACAAATAACTTTCACCGTGTTATTGACTCGATTTGCTACTTGTGGAGAATTTTGTAAGTTCTGAGAGGAAACTAGTGAACATCTTTACGTAACTTTAAATTAAATGTTGAATGTTGAATGTTAAAAGAAAATTTTATCATATATGGCTGCGTTGCCAACCTAAATTCATCGAGCCAAAACTTTTTTGCCACTGCATTTGAACAAGCAACTGTTTTTCTGCCGTGCTCGAATAAGCTACCTTTTTGCCTCTGTGCACGAATAAGTACCTTTATGCTGCAGAATTGAAAGCAATACCTTCCGGTGCTAGGGTGACGATTATATTTTTTTGAAGTATTTTTGAAATTTCAATTTCCAATTCTCAAGCACGTGGATCAATAGTTCGAACAAATCGTAAAAAAACTTTCTTAAATACATATTTAAATCACGAAGCACTGATCTTGAGTAGTGTCTAGTATTATGGAAAAAAATTCACTCTTCTAAATATCTTTTTTAATTTTTCGAATCTGAACTGATAATAAATTAAACAGTTCTTTTGGAATTTCAAGATTCAAATAATTTATTTTTTTATTTTTTGAATTTAATAAGCTAAGAAATACGCCAATGTATTTAGATGAGAGTTCAATCATACTTAAAAAATGGCATCTGTTGTGGAAACCAAGATCATTAACTTTTTGCTTAGGATGATCACGTAAAGCTTAATTACAACTTGTTAGCATTAATATTACATCGGTTATACGCTTAGTACTTCGTTCCAAAAATAATATGTTTTTTTCAATTCTGGATTTATTAAATGATCAATCTAAAATTATTAAATGATCAATGGTTTTTTTATTTTTCCACATATCGTATTTGGACGAACCATTAACATTATACTGAGTGGTGCCGTGCACTTTATTTTTTGTATAAACCTTGCCAATCGTTTATTCTTTAAATCAATAATAAATGAAAATGAACATCTGTTCGCTCTGCCAAAAACCAGCAGTGTTAAAGATAAACTTTATTTAATAATTTTGATATGATAGCTATAATCTTGGTAAAGTAACCCTAAAAGCACGGTACGTTTTCATAGCGTTATTGGAACGCTAAATTTGAAACTTTGGAAAATTTCAGAAAATAGTTTGAAAAACGTTTGTAAACCCTTCCAGAAACGTTTAAATGTCCGCCCCTACATTCCATTTCTGAATGTGTACAACGTAGTAGGGACTTTTAAAAAACATTCTGCCTGAGAAACTAAGAGGGCAATCCGATGTTACATTTAAACGAAAATAATTGATCAACGCGCTAATTTTTATTGATTTCCGAGTGAAATACTCAGCTTTATTTTCCTTGCATTGCCACGATGACCACCGATTACTTATGCTGATCTGCCATACTACGATGCTTGGTTTACTGCCGATGGTAAACAGTGGAAAATGCCGAATTCAAAATGATGCGGCACCACAAAGTCGACGATGTCGCGGACACTGGTTGATACGTCCGATCAGCAGTAAATTCATCGGATTTATCCGCCGACCAATCTTAGGTACAAAAGTGATAAGTATTTTTTTACTCGAATACTATTGAGTTTGAAGAAAAAGTTCATTGAACAAAAAAGTCTTAGAACTGATCGAGGAACATTCTCAAATTTTTTCAGAATTTTTCGGAGATGATTTTGAGAAATTCGATTTCCTCTCGTTTCCGCATATATAAATGCAATCCAAAAAATTCTGAAAAAATTTGAGGGTGTTCCTCGATCAATTCTAAGACTTTTTTGTTGAATAAACTTTTTTCCTTGACTCAATGGTTTTCGAGATAAAAAATAGAGAGGCGTAAATACGCGTCACGTGGTTTTTGCAGTCATACGGCACTTTACGTAACCCGAAGATGGTTTTATAACATGTTTTTGAAAATTAGAGCTCAAAACCTTTCATTTGGTTCATCGTAGACCCCAGTCGGCCACACTATGCGGGTTTTATTAAACGATGAACAATGCAAAAAGTTGGCCCACGGGCTTTTAGCCGCCATATGGGGTGGGGGGATGGGTTCCTACCCCCCTCCACCTTTATAAACGTCCATTTTCTATCTATATTTTTTCTGAAGGCTTGAAGCAATTAAAAAATCTGAAAAAATTCACAAATTTACTTTTCAACAATCTAAACAACCTTGAATTTTTTCAGATTTTTTGAGTGCTTCAGGCCTTCAGAAAAAATCATTGAAAATTTTGAAAATTCATATAAGGCGTTAGGGTGCAATACAAAGCCCGATCTTTTTTTTTCACTCATTTTTGGCATCAAAATACATAAACTCAAATTTTTTCAGATTTTTTCAGACAGAACTCTGACGTCTAGAGCCGAAAAGTCCCATTTTTTAACGAAAATAATTTTTTCAAGGCGATACGAAGCCTTGAAAAATATGGAAAAAATTTTTTTCTCATTTTGTTCATCAAAATACATAATCTCAAATTTTTTCAGATTTTTTTATTGAAGGCGATAGCGTCTGGAGCCGAAAAACGTTATTTTTAACAAAAACGGTTCCTGGAACCCAAAGGTTCCGCTAAAAAAATTTGAAAAAATTTTTTCGAATTTCTTGTTAAATTTTAATAAATTTTGACCGTCGCAAAATTTCGATTGGAGCTTCCTAGCTCATTCTAGAGCATAACAATGATTCGAGCGAAATTCTGAAGACATTCATCACAATTACATTATTTTTCAAATTAAACGTTATAACGTTTTTATTAACATATATATAATAAATACCTTGTATTTACTAGGTATGTACATCGTACAAGGTATACACATTATATATATCGCTGGTCCTTGTGAAAAAAAGCACACCTCGTTGCAATGCCGTGAAAAAAAACGCACCTCATCGAACACCGTGAAGAAAAACACACCTCATCGAGCAACGTGAAAAAAAACACACCTCATCGAACACCCTGAAGAAAAACACAGCTTATCGGATGCCGTGAAAAAAAATACACCTCTTTGCAACGCCGTGAAGAAAAACACACCTTACGGCATCCGATCAACTGTGTTTTTCTTCACGGCGTTGCAAAGAGGTGTGTTTTTTTTCACGGCATTCTACAAATAGGTTTTTTTTTCATAGCGTTTTTCATTGTGTTTTTTTCACAAGGACCAGCGATATATCTGGTACATTCCTTGTAAATACAAGGTATATACATTCTATATACTTGGTATATACCTTGTGGAAACCTATTTTATATTTTTTGCTTTCTCAAAAATTCTTACAAAACCCTGACTATTCTACTGGCTAGTCTACATAATTATCAGATGAATACATAATATGAAAAAAGCATTTTCTCGAGGTTCTAATCCTCCAGCTACGCATATTTTTTTATGTTCAAAAATAGGCTCATCGACCAAACGGAACTTTTCTTTTATATAGCTACATATGAATTTTGTGAGATTTGATTTATTTTCACTAGATGCTAGGACTTTTTACAAATCTTTCAATGGTCGGTTACCAGTTATATCTATGGGATTTCCTTCTTGTCGTATCTACGTTCTCGTTCTTCTCGCTTCGGATTAACCAATGCATCATCGTAACGATCAAATACCAAATGTACTTCCTTTGCATATTTCAAGCGGTGTAAAATTCTTTGAAAAATATTATTTTCCAAATCGTTAAAATTCAAGTATAATCCAGAAAATGAACGGTGTAATTCTGCCATTCCGTCGATTATTTCAATACCAAATTCTTCCGAAATAGGAACTTGATTAGTTACATAACAATCCACGTCTTTTTCGAGGATGGGCATTAATTCTGATTTTACATTGGATCTTTTGCTACCATCAAATTTAAATAAAGAAGAAGGTATAGATGTGAGCGGTAAACTTAACATTTTTTTTAAATCTACGTCTTTGCGACTTTTTGATAAAGCTAGAACTCTCTGAAAAACAATCTTAGCAGATATTGTGACGCTACGAGCAACGACGAAGAACAGCTGATGTCTCACCATCACAATCAGCTGTTGTACCCCTACTATGACAGCTAATCAGCTGTTATATCCCTGCCTTGACAACCAGTCAGCTGATCGTATCCCTTCTTTGACAGATCAGCTGATGGGTGCCGGGGTAGGCTATTTTGGCGCGAGCTGTGCGCTATAAAAGGGCCAGCTCGAACTATGAAGAATCAGAAGCCTTCGGTTGGCAACTCACGGAGCAACTCATAAAGCTCTAAGCCTTGCAACTATAAAGCAAGTAACAGCTCTCGGCGACGATCTAGCAACTTATACCGAGCAGATATCGTCGAGGCTGGTTAAAGTTATAGGAAATTCTTATTCGCGTTCACGCGTATAGCGGCTCACTTGTATTAGTGTTGCGATATAGAATTTGTAAATAGTGTATATAATATTATTGTAAATAAATCATTATTGTTGAGTTACACAAACTCTACGTGTTGTGAATCACACAGCCTTTTTCTCTTTTCAGGACGCGGTGTAGAGTTTGCTTGTAAAGTAAATTTAGCTTCAAATATTTAAGTATTCTTACTTTTTTCAGTGAACGTTTTTAGATTATTTTGATGAATAGCACTAAAAAAGCTCTGAAGTTCATTATTATTCATATCTAATCTTTTCGAAATAAAATCGTTAAGCTTCACTTGTCCATTAGCTTTGGCATTAAGTCAGCTATTATTAACTTCAGATGTAGCCACGAGTCTAGTGCTCATGTTAATTAAAATGTTTTGTCTAATATCATACGAAAATGGGTCAGACATAGTATTCTTAACATAATCATGGATTAAAATAAAATGTTGTTCGTCTCGACTCATTTCTGATTTTTTTGATCCCTCGTGGATATACTCTTTATTCACGTCATATTTTTCTGAGCATTTGCTTCGATTTGACATAACAGATGAATACTGTCCTAAAATACTTCTTGTAGTTGTCCACCGCAAAACTGTAGAATCTTTTCTGGTTAGCCCAATAATTCCATTGTCAGCGCTTTTTGTTTCTTTTATTACAGACATCTGTACTGCCATGTCACTCCATAGTCCTCGGAAAGGTCATGGAGTAAATCGTAATACAAATTTTCCTTGTAAAAACTCCTCTTTTATTTCTCCAGGTAATTTGAAAATCATTTCTAGAAGATGAAGTGTTGCATATCTTGCACAATTGGGTTTATTGCATGCAAAAAAATATTGCAACATTTCAAAGAGACATTGTGTGTGTAAATCCCAGTTACCTTTGCGCTCGGATCAGATAAATTGTAACAATACTTGAATGCTCTGCAAGCAATCATCTCAAAATTTGACATTCACAGATTCATCCCTCCTCGAATTTCGAAATTCATTAAATGCACTGAGTAAAGCAGTTTCAGTTTCGGAAGAAAAATGCTTTAAAATATCACTAACTTTCTCATTTTCTGAAAACTTTTTGTGAAGCCGATTGAAATTATTTCTAAGTTCTTCAAATAAATTTTTTTTTGAAACCATTAGACTTTTAAAAAAATTTTCAAACAGTAAATGTAGTAACACTTCGTAACAAACCTTCGTGACCTTCGTAACTTGACCGACGACCTGAAGAGGCCGACAAAGTGGTCGGCGAACCGTCGACTAGGTGACGAGAAGTGTGGCATTGTATACTCTCGCCCACCGCCTATTTTTCAATAAATTTTGACTTTGGCACCGCCTTTATCGCCGCTTTATTCTTATTGACATACACCCAAAAAAAGCGTAACGATTTTATCATGAATTCGAAAAAAAAATATTAAATCGAATTATTTTTAAATTTATTTAGGCAGTTGACTGAATTTTCGGATGACGTAAAAGAACCTCCAAAAGATGTATTAATGAAGACACTTGTAGAATTTGCTAATGCAGAAAACCCACAATGTGCAAACTGCGACAAACGGGATAAAAATGAAATGTTCTTCTGTGCTACTTGTGGTAATTATATAAGAATATTTACTTCAATATTATAAAACTTTCATCTTTTTTTAAATTTTTTATAGCAGTTATGCACTTAACCCATTATATTGTATGTCCACGATAAAGTGAACACTTTTCACGATTAAATTAAAAATAGTTAGAGACATTATTTACTATATGTTATTTACATCAAACTAAAGGGAATCGTATGAAGATTATAAAATTACACTGGTATAATCGATAATAAGCAAAGTTTACAATAAATAATCGATGAAAGTAACATGTGAAAGAAAAAATTTCGAAAAAGGGTTAATAACATTTTTTTTAGACAGCGAATTTTTTTCGACGCTACAGCGTGCAGCGCAAAACGTCCTTAGCAACGCCGGCCAACAATGAGCAACTTTTCCGCCAAATGCTTTTTGCTTTGGAATTATAAAATAATCGAATAGAGTCAATTAAAATTGATAAAAAGGCCTGCATTCCCCGACAAATGCTGATCCAAAAATTATCCACCTCTATAAATAATAAATTTTTTTTTTCTGAACAAAAAACATCCATCAGTGATAACGTTAAGTGTTGGACTCGTCCTTTTAGCCATTACATGCTGGGCAAAAGTAGTCGAAAAAAATTCAGAGAGTAAACAAAATAACAGTAATAATAAAACAAACGTATGAAAATATGAAATGAACAAAAACTTGAAAGTCAACTCACGCATGAGTACAACAATTCGTAGCTGCGATGGGCATATTTAATACGATCAATACGAGGCTGGTGCAAAAACCGTCGAATCAAATTTTCAAAAGGTTTTTTGATTCTCGATATCCATGGGTCATGGGGGATTGGGGGTCATTGGGATTATAAACATAAATCTTGCTCTCGTCGAGGCTTGCGCGAAAAATCTCGTGGCCGTCGTGGGCTTTTTTCGTGCGATCGACGTAAAAGGCTCCGTCGGCGATGACAAAGCTTTCCTCACGGACAACCTGGACCTTGTTGACGCGAGAGGCTACGTCGGTAACAAGGACCTATTCGAGTCTTTTAGCCCTGGCCATCAGACACGAAAGCCCTGTCAGCGAAGTCTAAGCCTTTCTGGCGGACAAGCTTGAGCTCGTCACAGCAAATTTTTTGTTTAAATCTCATTTCCATGACCCATGAATATCGAGAATTCAACAAAATTTCCAAAAATTGAATCGATGTTTTTTGCACCAGCCGCGTGTCATTGCTCTCATAAAATAATCCCATGACGGCCACGACTTTTGTTGCACCTGCCTCGATCGACCTACGAGGGCAAATTTTTTGTTTTAAATCTCTTTTTTATGACCCATGGAAATCGAGAATGGAACACTGTTTCAAAAAATTGATTCGACGGTCTTTGCACCAGCCGTGTGTCATTGCTCTCATAAAATGAGCCAACGACGGCCACGACTTTAGTTGCGTCAAATGAATGTCACTTCATTAGCTATTAGTTAGTGAAAATCTGAAAAATTAAAAAAAAAAGGTTAGAAAATTGAGATTTTTTTGCTAATTAAGTAGTATATCGAGGATTATAAGCAAGAGTTGCCTATTTCTATACATATTTAAATGTAAATTTGTGATATAGTTGCAAAATAGTGCTTATTCATAAGTCAAATTTTGACAAAATGATGTTATTTTATTGTAGAGTACCCTAAAGGTGAGATACTACCTTAAGGGGACACACCTGTGTTTATGCCTATAAATGAAAAACATGAAAATTAAGCATAGCTATTAAAATTTGTTGTTTCTGATGTTAAAATACGTTTTTTTAGGTCTTTTTACAACAAAATTCATGTCTCTAGTCCCTTTTATTATGAAAATTCATCCAGGATTTATAAATATTGACTTGTAATTTCTAAGTTCTTGACCGCATGATTTTGAATGTAATATTTAATCAATTGTGATACTTTTGGTCTCAAAAGTTTTGTAGTAAAATTCTTCTCTACTTAAGTGTAGCAGATTTTTTATTTAGTTATTTTTTAATCTACTAATCGCCAAATATAGCAATAAGCGTTATTAATATAGCTATTTTTATCATTTTTTTTTGTACTATAGTATGAAAAAATTTTACCAAGCCTTTTGTTTAAATTCTGTTACACTTAAGTGGAAAAGAATTTCATTACAAAACTTTTGAGACCCCAAGGATCAGAATTGGTGAAAATTTGCATTCAAAATCATGCGGTCAATGACTTAGAAATCACAAGTCAATCTATTGCAACGGCACCAAGCGATTTTCGCGTTTAAGCGAGTACTCGACGCGTGGACGAGACGCGCGAGCGAAGAAAGAGAGCAGCTTCAGGCGAGCTTCCCCTACGCACTTGACGTGTTCGACGCGCGTGCATCGCAGCTATCCCACACCAAGCCCCACTCTGTGAGAAAGACGAGAGAGAGAGAGAGAGAGAAGAGCGGTGAGAGAGCCCCCCGAATGTGACCGGCCGTCACGCCTATAAAAGGCAGGTCAAGGGCGCAGTTCATTATTCTTATTACATTCTTATTATTAATTATTAAAAAGTCATTACAGCTCTAATAAGTATCTCACTATTACACCATTACTAGTTCATTACTACTCAATAGTATTTTGACGTGTATTCTTGGTACGATACTTAGTAATTTATTTAGTGTCGTGCTCACATCAACGTAGTTACTCCGACATTTCGATAAATACACAATATTGCATTATCGGTAATCGCGGTGACTGTTTGCTGTTGTTGCTTCACGACGAAGTGATATTCAGTTTTAGTAATTTTCGCGGTGCGGGAGTTACGCTACCGAGTGAAACTTGTTAGTGCTTCGGTCTACATTAGTGAATCCACGTGATCGCTGTGCAATCGTGAAGTGCCTTCCAGGGGGATTGACCGTGGAACCCACGCCATCCGTCTAGATGTAAGTTGTCTTTAGGGAGCTTCCTTTCATTCCTAATTCTCAACACAAGCCGAATCAGGTTTCGCACTTCTCAGTCGAAAGCCGTGAGCGCAGTTGTAGAATTATCATTTATGCGGGAGAGCTGAATCAGGTTTTACCAACCAAGTAAAGACCGCTAGCACTGACGCAATAGAATACATCGATCGGAGTTTAGGTTCTGCATCAATCGCGCTAGACGCCAAAACGAGATCGATCATTCTAAATCATTGAACATCCTTTCGAGTACGCACTCGCTTACCTATCCGTACCCTACGCAGAAATTCGTACGAAGACGCGTGCCAACCAAGCACATCAAATCATCAGTGCAACACGGCGCCGACCCAGGTAAACGCATACCCGTATTTTTCATCTCATCTCTGAACATCATCGTTCACTACGACTGATAAAGCCTTCATTTGAGAGCAATCAGCGAGTGGACAGAAGAATCACCGCGGAACTCAAGATTATTAATTAACATATTTGTATTTTCACAATAGTAACTTCGTGACATTCGTATTCAATGAAATATTCATTCTTCTAAATATACTCTGATATGCACGATTTATTCACAACTTATTCACAATTCAATTCACATTAATATTACATGAATTTAAATTGGTTTATTTGCATTTATAGTCATTCAATTTTGCGTTATATTAATTAAACTGTTGGATAACTCATCCTGTTCTAAATTGAACGAACTCACCGCGCTAAAAACATTAATTACCTCAATCTCTCATGTTATTCGTTGGAGCCGTGTAGAGATCATACGCACTCGAGTACTCGACCGCGTAGCATAAACCCATTCTTACGCGCGCACATTCCAAACCCGGCTCAGAAAACCGCGAGGCACACGTAAGAAACGCTCCAATAAAATGGCATCCCTGTAGTGGGAACAGGTGACGTAAAACGCACCCAACAGTTTATAAAAAAGCTATAAAAAATTTAACTTTAAAATAATTTTTCAAATCTAATAACTTAATACAATTTACATGAAAAACAAGAAAGTGCATATCAGTAGTCGCGAGAATTCCGAACATTCCAATATTAGAAGCAATCGCGACAAAACAAGCGAAAAACAAGCTTATTTTCATTATTCGACTATACACTAATCAGTGCGCGGATACCGCAGCAACTGATAAGCAGATAAGCCGCAGCATCACTAGCAACACAGTTGAGCGCAACGAGAGCTAATCTCTACACCGCATTCCAACGCGAGAGATAATCTCTTAGCGCAACGCAGTGAACCAAGCGTGTACGTAGGCGCATACCGATGACACGCGAGTCATCACTTACATACCATCATAACATCATCACCATTACCGAGAAGCATCTGGCCATTTAAAGATTAAGAGATACACTACACATACAACATGTTCATTACACCCTCCACGGGCAAAACAAAAAAGACACTAGGGGTCGAAACGAATGAAAATACGAAACAAGCCGAAGCAAACGCCATCGGTGCAACACAAAAAACATAATAATGACAAGGTCGAAGCAAAAACAAGTAAAACAGACTGAAAAAGAAAAAGATATATTCGAATTTCTATATACGCGTTTTCAGCAGTTTCAGCGTTGCTAGTTCGCAATCGTTTTCTTTTCATAACGCGTTTGATTTTTACTTATAATTTTTGACCGATGTTAATGGCAAACTATCTACTGAGTAGAGAAACATCCGGAGATGATATTTAAAGAACTCAGAACGATTTTTTATGAGAAATGTACTCGAACGAAAAATATAACTCGACCTGGAGTCGAACCAGGACCTATTCGCCTATAGCCGGCGGGCGCTGTAGCAATTCAGCTATCGTGGTCTTGGCAATATCAATCATTATTTGTGTACATGATCAAGATTTTAATTATTATTATATTGCAAATGTAGACTTTTCATCCAGCTACATATGATTAATTTTATTAATTTTATCTATCTTTACTCCGTGATTTTATGATAAGATTTAAATTGTCATCATTTGGAATAAAGAACACAGGTTTTTTATAAAACTGGATGAATTTTAATAATAAAAGGAATTTGAGACATAATTATTGTTGTAAAAGGACATATAAAAACATATTTTAACATCAGAAACAAAAAATTTTAATAGTAATCCTTAATTTTCATGTTTTTTATTTATAGGCATAAACACAGGTGTACACACTTAATAAAATTAATTAACCTTAATTACTTAATAGTTAATATAAAAACCAACTTATCGAGTAATTCATGTGCGGAGGGCGTAGCTATTTATTAAATTTTGTTTTATGTGACAAATAGACAGTGCTTTTTGTTCTTTTGCTCCGTTGAGTAGTTATAAGTGATTTATATAAAGTGATTTATTTATTGTATTTCACTTGACCCCATATCGCCTACCAATCCATTCCAACAAAATCACATGAAAAATCACACGAGAAAACACGTTATAAATCACGCCAAAAAATCACGTGATATTTCTGCTTAGGAACTTTTTAAAAATGATTTATGAACCCATATTGATAAATATATAAAAATCTGATATTATACACGTACAATGCTTATAGATTTTCAAGATCATAGATGCTTAAGAAACATAACTTGACTCGAATAAAAAAATCCTATTGAATATCTTTTCGTCATATTTCATATCCATTCTGAATTTAGAAAAAAGAGTGAGTGAGTGCAATTTTAAGATCAAGAATCTTAATAAGACCACAGGAATAATAATTATTCGATAATAGCAGGAATAATAATTAAACATGTGGAATTTTGTCATGTATAAATATAAATAGAAAAATGCGTAAAAGTAGAGGGAAGTTGAGCTGAGTTGAGTTGCGAGGTCATCGTAGGTATCAGAGGCATCGAACGTCGGGGCAGGAGCTCAGCTTATCCTGATTCTGGTGGTCTGTAGTCACAAGACGCTGTCGACATTGGTCCTGTCGACTGGGGACACTAGGGCTGCGGCTTGAGCGCCTTTAGAGCTTCATGGGATTTCACCAGAAACAAATCTTGCTCGAAAATTTCTCGCAAAAAGACATTCAGATTTCGGACAATAGGCCTAGGATAACCCAATGTGTTTGCCGTCGCTCGAGCTACGACCAAGACTCGATGAACAGGCTTGGGCCACTTGACACGAAGATAGATTTTACCATCTCTACCAATGCCGAATAGACTTCGTGCAGATATGCCTGCGAGCCTTCGAGACCTGGAAACGATATCGTTTCGAATGGTCTCGGATGAACATTTGAAAACAAGCGCTCTGGTGGATGGCGAACCATCTCCCGCTACAGCACGCTGCTACAGCCTCCATTCTAAAGCACCACTTGATCCCAACAGCGACAAACACTGTGTCGAGGATTTGTTCGTCACTAATGTCCAGCCCCAGGGGTGGGAACTAATGTGTCAGAGCCGAGTGCAATGCTAGGCATGATTAAGCCGTAGGACGAAAGTGTGTTGAATGAGAAATTTTCAGATGTGCTTGCGATCAGTGGTGATGTATAAAATCGACATCAAAACTGATGATGTACTGTTAGACGCTATAGACACGGTGGGCCTGAAGCCGCGATAGGTTTCATTAAAATGGCCACCAAAACTGATTGCACCACTGTTTAGTCGGTCAATCACAGATGAAAACCCCGTTCGAACCAAAATCCTAGCTGATCCTGTTCAAAAGTTATACGTATTTTTCTATTTTTATCCAAAAACCTCTATTTATACTCCTGACGCTGGCTCGGTTTTCGTAAAAATTTCCGACTCCACGGCGTTTTTACACGTTATTAGACGTATTTTGATGCGCTGAATCGATTTTTCGAGGTTGATTTTCTCGAATCAGGTGCGTTTAAAAGTTATAAACAAATTAATTGTTTAAACGGCCATATCTTGTAAAATATTGAAGATAGATTAAAACAATTGTTTTTTATTTTATTTGTCTTCAAAAGACGAAGAATTTCCATTAAATTAATTGAAAATCCGTCCACTAGAAAAAAAGTTATGCAATATTTAGTGCAAAATTACTAGAAATACGTCCTTTTTTATCTTTCAACCCCCGTAACTTGGCTCGTATTAGTGCGATCGAGCTCATCGACGTCTCATTTTAAAGGTAATAACCTACACAACAATTCGGTATAGCTTTTATCCCAGTATGATTGTTTATAAAGCAATTATTAGCTGTTTTGAGACGTAATTTAGTGACTGTCACGTACTTTTCATTTGTTTATACGCGTTTTTCGATGGGATAAATTATTATAATAACGTAGCAACTTAATATAAATGAAAGTACGTCAAAAAACGAAAATTTTAAGACGTTCCAAAAGGTAATCGAACAAATTGTTTTAATCTATCTTCAATATTTTACAAGATATGGCCGTTTAAACAATTAATTTGTTTATAACTTTTAAACGCACCTGATTCGAGAAAATCAACCTCGAAAAATCGATTCAGCGCATCAAAATACGTCTAGAAACGTGTAAAAATGCCGTGGAGTCGGAAATTTTTACGAAAACCGAGCCAGCGTCCGGACTATAAATAGAGGTTTTTGGATGAAAATAGAAAAATAAGTATAACTTTTGAACAGGATTTTGGTTCGAACGGGGTTTTCATCTGTGATTGACCGACTAAACAGTGGTGCAATCAGTTTTGGTGGCCATTTTAATGAAACCTATCGCGGCTTCAGGCCCACCTAGTAGAGAGATAGTGAACTAACAAATACTTTACAAAGGTTTACAAAAATTATTGGTCAATAAAAAACAGATATAAACAAACAAAACCGCCACAGAAAAGGCTAGTAGAGGGGGTTAAATTTAGATTTAAATTGCACGATTTAAATTTCACGACAAACGAACGATATTCTATTTCATGATATTCTATTTCATTATGGAAAAAGAGCGCCGCCGCAACTCTGAGCTTGAGTCAGGCACTGTCAATTGGGCCAGGGAACTGCTCCTAGTTTGCGGCTTCGCCCCCGTATCCTGGCGCTGGAACATCTCACTGAGGTAATCGGGACGCTACAACAATAAAGCCCGGTACACCTGCACGCTCAGGAAAAATCTTCTCTCTTCGAGACTGGCACAGCCCATCTTTTCGAGGAAAAGCGCCAGTCAATCTCCACGGTGGAGGCTAAAAACGAAGCGCACGGCCACGTGCCAAACACGCTGCAGAATGGTGGCCAGGTACTCTGGCACACGAGGTACACTAAGAAACAATAGTCCATCAGTGGCAGCACCAAGGTCGAGAGGGTCCTGGGTAGAGAGCTCTATTAATGTACTACCAAATGAACGATAGTTGGTTTGAACCAAGAATCTGCCATATTTACACGACTGAGTAAAACTATACACTTGAATCGAGCGAATGAAGAACAGCGTGAATATTTCAATAAAGGTTGTCCCGTGATAACTTCTAACGTGAATGATTTGGCAATGAGAAGAAAATCACTTATTGCCTAATAAAGGAAACCCGGTGAATACCAAGTTGATGCCAAAATTTCTTGGACCATGAGAAATTATCAAAGTTTATTCACCACTAGCATACGGTGTGAAAGATAAATCGGTCAAAATCACTAAAGTGCGCGTCAATGATTAAAAGAAGCATACAGTTTCAAGGCAACAACTTAATAAAGCCAAAGAAATTAACAAAGTAGACAATTCCACAGTTGTTGAAGATGTATCCGGGAAAGAAAAAAGGTCATCGGGCTGGAGTGTCACCCCGAGGTACGGCCAGCTGTCGGGGCCTCATAGATCACTCTCAAACAGTACTGTTATGACTTCAATTTCAACAAAAAAGGAAAAATGGAGAAGAATCAGTGTTTAACTGTTCATGCAGAGCAATCTGCGAGTTCAATCGTCTCACCCTTAATAGAGACCGTGAGCAATCATGTTTTGAAGAAGTGTGCGCAACCCTGCTGCTAAAACTTAATCGGTACCCTCTGAAAATTACAAGAGGTGGCCAAAACACTACTCGCCTGAAAATGCAAAAAATTTTAGAATTTCAAAAAATGCAATTAAAAGGGAAGAAAAAATGCTACTCATAAATCCAATAAAATAATTTTGAGTTAAAGGTGCATATAAGCCCTCAAATATTTACGTAATAGTCAAGCTGAGCTACGTAAGTTAATTCTTTGGTATGCAGTTTAATTGTTTAAAAAAATATAAGCCAGCTGGGCTAGGTGAGTTGCTGCTCTAGTTTACAGATCAATATTTTAAATGATACCCGAGCTGGGCTACGTAGGTGTCAGTTTTGGTTTGCATTTTCCTGCATTTTAAAATTTTTTTTAAAATTTTCATACAATTTTTTATCATAATTTTTTACAATCATGTTTTGAATGATTTTAATACCACGTTCGTTGGTTAGCTAAACGCGTCTTATGCAGCCAACTTCCTATGACACAATTGGAGTTGTTGCGACTCACTTCAGTTGGCACGCTCGCTGGTGCTCCTCGGCTGCCCAAGTCTGCACAGTGGAGGAGCTGCACACACACATGCATCGATATGGCGCGCCACCGTGAACGCGTAAAATTCACACAAGCACTTTGGCACAACGTATATCGACACAATAATGTCGAGAATGTAAGAGCACGATCAGAACACATCCTGCTTGCATCGCTCTCCAAACTCCACCATTTTTTATTTTTGGATGTATAACTGTGTTTTATTGAATAGAAAGAGAAAATAGAAATTTACATTAAATAGAAATGTAGCATTAGGTTAGTCGATACATAGGTTATGTACTTATATCCACATCAATTTCCCTTTGTTTCATCCCCGTCGGAACCGCAGTTAGGCATAACTTCACGGGGGTGGAGGGATTGGCGTTTTGCGCTTCATGAAGGCTTGGTTGTGGTGGCGTCTTCTTCCAGCCGCATCGTCCGGTCGTCACCTTCTGTCTGTTTCTTCGTCTCTCAGTCTTGTTACGACTGAGTAGGCGAAGGAAGCAACCGCGAGCCAGTTCGGCTTGCTCGCGAGCATGAGCCTGGTGTTATTATCCGGCGTCATGACTTCGTGGAGCTGGGCCTGTAGCCTCTCTCTTTCTTCGCTGAACCTCGGGCAGTGGTAAAACACATGCTCCGCGTTCTCGGCGGATGAGGGGCAGACCGGGCATTGCGCGCTTTGATTGTGGTCGTAGCGTCGGCTATGGTGTTTAAAGAAACCGTGCCCGGTCAAGAGCTGTGTGAGGTCCACACTCTGATATTTGGGATCAGTCGGTGCGTTGCCAAGCGTTCCTCGTCCTCTGCGTCCTCTCGGTGGCGGCCGTAGAGTCGAGCTCGCTCGTCCGCAAGAAGGGCTAGCGGTGGTATGCCGGCAAGGACATATGTGGCCTCGTAAGAGACATGCGGCCGGCCTCCGATCACACGCAGGCAGGCTCGTCGGTGGCCTGACTTCGCCTGGCGAATGTAGTTTCGCTTCTGTGCTGCTGTGCTCCAGATGGGGGCTCCATACAAGAGTGTGGAGTCAACGACGTGAGCATACAGCTTGCGTCGGCTTCTTCTGGGTCCGCCAGAGTTGGGCATGATCTTCGTAAGGGCACCGATCACACCGGCTGTCTTCGCGCTGACTGTTCGGAGGTGGTGGTCGAACTTCAGCTTGGCGTCGATGTGCAGGCCCAGGTAGCGGATAAAGGAGGACGAGTGTATGCTGAGGTCGCCTACCGTGATGGTGATGGTTTCCTCTTTTTTCCTGCTTGTGATGAGCAGAACCTCCGTCTTGTGGTCAGCTGTTTGTAAGCTGAGAGTTTGGAGCGCGCCTCGCACCTGTAGAATAGCAGCGTTCAGGTCGTGTTCGATCTGCCATAGATGCTTGGCGACAGCCACCACTGCGATGTCGTCCGCGAAGCCGACGATACGAATATCGCCATCGAAGTTGAGGCGCAGGATCGCGTCATACATAACGTTCCACAGTATCGGGCCCAATACTGGTGTATGTGGGTGTATCTGTTTATGTGTGTATGTATGTACGTCCGACGTTCTGGAACAAGTGTAACTTTTGAACGGAAACACGTAGCGAGATGTTTATTGACTTATTTTGAAGGATTCGTATGTCATAAGAAACGTCAAAAACTTATTTCAGGATCCGCCGAGTAGTTAAAAAATCATAATTTTTTTATCGTTTTAAAAACTGTTCTTTTTCTAAAGAAATTGTTTTTTCATTTTTTCACGTATAAATGCCGGAATTTTCACTGTTTTTTTTTGTTGCCATCATGGAAACAGAACGAGTCCGTCTATTTAGCGTCGGTCGCGTACACGAACATATGTAAAAAAACATTTATCCGTAGGGGTGTTTTTTTCGCGTACTCGAAACATATGGGGGAGGTGAAATTCTCGCGCACGCGAAAAGGGTTGTGTCTTAGCCATAATCAGACAATTTTTGAAGATGGGTTGAGTTGGAAGATCACCTAGCTCGAGTAATTTTTTAGATTTATGTTTATGTAAACCGGAGTAACTCAAATAACTCAAAGTAACTTAAGTAACCCGAGTAACCCAAAGTAACCCAATTGCAAGTAACCCTAAGTGACCTAATAGACCCAGCTCGTAAAATTTTTTAAAATTAACCCCAAGTAAGATAAAGTAAGCCCAAGTTACCCTGAGCTGGTCCATTGGGTTACTTTGGGTTACTTGGGGTTACTTGGGTTTTGTTCCGTTGTAGGATAATAAAAGACTGCGACCGATGAATTAAACAAAAACGTAATAACTTTATTAACGAATTAATCGTCGGTTATGCGTAATGGTCAGTCGGCGAAAAAAGCGAGTGACGCGCGACTCTGATGAGAGCTGGATGGGCTTCTTTTCGAGCTTCGACCCACCGAACAAGCTGATTGATCGGCAACTAACTGGTATACGCACAGACACGATGTTTCTTAACGGCATTTCTCCCATCCAGCGCCCAACACAGTCGCGCCTCACCTACCGAAACTGAGCAATAACTCAACAGGTTTGCATAAACATGAATCTAAAAAATTGCTTGAACTAGGTGATCTTCCAACTTAACCTACCTGAAAGAATTTTCTGATTACGACTCAACCAAATCCCTTTTTACGTGCGCAAAAAATTTCAACCAGACCTTCTTTCACGTACGCGAAAATTGTCGACCATACCTTCTCGGGAACGCGAAAAATTCACCTCCACAGATTCATTTTTTGTACCTCAGTTCACGTACGCGACCGACGCTGAATATACAGACTCATTTGAAAACTACATTGAATTACCAACAAATTTCTGTATGTATGTTTGCCATCCCGCCCTTTTGGCTCAGTAGTGTCTATTTAAGGAAATCTTACACGAAATTCAAGAAATCTCTAGGTTTTTTAGAAGTTTCGTATACAAAAATGATACCGTCGCATACGAATTTTCCCTTCAATAACCAAACCCTTTCATTAATATAATTTTTTATGAGAAAGCTCTTTGTCAATAAATTGGCAGCGATTTTTTTCTGTAGACTCAGACTCGGCAAGGCTGTAATGATCGCTGCGCATACGGTTGTCGGTGACCATAACGGAGCCGTCCAAGGCCCTGCCTCTGAACCATGAGTTGGTCCTGCTGCTGTTGTGGAACGAGTCGAACAACCTGGTCCCCTTGACTTCCGCATCTCGCAAGTTCACTGTAAAAATGTTAGTTAAAGCCGAATTTTTGAATGACGTCATGAGGTCGGAGAAAGTCACTGGCGGGTATACACCGAGGTCTATTTCGGTGGCGATCCGTGCGAGTGAGTCAGCTCTCTCATTACCACAAATGCCAATGTTAGAAGGAATCCAAGAAGGCCTTATGGAAAAGTCACGGTTATTTTTGAGCCATGCTATGTACTTGCTCTTTATCCCTAACAGGACTTGGTCTAATTTGACACCGATATTATCCGATTGAAAACTCAGAAGTGCGCTCAAGGAATCGCTAAGGATTATGTAATTTCTGCCGATGGCCTCGCTCTGGATGTAATCGAGAGCAGCATTATAGACCGGCAGATAGTGACCGATAATAGGTGCCAATTTTTAAACTTATGCCATTATGAAAAGATAATAGTTTGGCACTGATCAAGTCTTTATCTAGCTAGGCATAAGAGCACCTAGTGTCCTTTGGTGTAGATCGATATGGTCATAGTGTAAGAAAAACTAACGATTGTGTGCTGATTTTTAAACTTATGCCAATGGAACGGGTGAAATTTCGAAACTCATAGAATACATAAAAAATTATGGCATGAGGGCCACTAGTAGATATAAAAATCTACACTGTACGAAAGTTGTGAAAGATGTTAAACTATCATCTTTTGATAATAGCATAACTTAAGGGATAACAGGAAGCTTAAAGCTATATATTCCTAAAATTGCTGACCAATGAAATTTTGTAATCACAACAATAATACTGGTGGTCGTTCATACCTTTGAGAACATGTTTCCATCCTCATATCAAAGGTATGTGCTCGTGGTGTGGGTACCACTCATGTTAATTTGGTTACCGATCGAAGCAATTAAGGAGGCTCTTTCGATATTGATAAAAATTCTAAATCCAAAATTCACAATTATGTAGAAAGAAAAAAAATGGGGGTAGATGAACTCGTTTCCGAGAAAAATGCTGTCGAAAATTGCAATTTTAACATAGACTCGTATAGGAAATGATCTTGTTTCGTTAATAACTTTTGTAGAAAATTCTACATCCTCATAAAAGTTATATCAATTGATTTGTTAGAGTTTCACGAATCGTTTCCTGTGAAAAAAATAGGGGCAGCTGACCATTCTAAGAAGATAATCTGCTTTATATGGTCAATTTTGTGGTGAGACCCGAAGCAGCCAGCAGCAATGCAGTGCGCATGAAAGCGCGCGAAATTCAAATACGCTTCCAAAAAAAAAAAAATAGTATAAATTCTGTAAAAAAGTCTTTTATTAAAAAAATATTAACACTAACATTCTTTAAATAAATTTGTTAATGAATATTTAACAATTATATAATTAAAAAATTCTTATAGTTTAAAAATATTGTAAACAATATAAAATGATAAAATGTTTGCTTATGCTATTTATCAGTAGAAAATAAGCTTAAAATAACATTAATTATTGCTTTATTTTTTGTAATCCGAGGTTTCCCATTAATATCTTCTTGTAGCAATAATTTTAAAGATTCATGCCCTCCTGTTTCAAACGTATTTTGTAAAACAGTTTTACTTAATCTCATCTTAGCCATTTTCGATAACATACCGGCTGATAGTTTTTTTTATCATTAACTAGGGAGGCTCTATTAATTTTAATCATATTATTTTTTTTTTAATTCCGTTTGCAGCATTGATATTGTACGGTAATTACTCATTACAACGGAATCATCAATTTCTAAATTGTCTATAATATAATATATATATATGTGCCTTAGAAACGGCCACATGAATATTTTCCATTATTTGCACAACTTTTTTTTGGCAAATTGACCCTTTTTTTCCCCCGAAGCAACTTAACTCCATAGACTGCTTTTTTATCGTTCATAATTATCAATATGATTATAATACAAATATTCACAAATATCGAATTTTATCGTTGCTACACGTGAGCTGTGATGTACATAAAAGCTGACGACAAGTCTGCTACTCTGCTCGCAACTAGTCGCATAGCACATGCGCAGTACGTTGCGGGCTGAACCATGCATTACCGCTCCGCGCGCTTAATGTAAAAAACATTGCAGCGGAGGTGCCTCCTTAAAATGAGGTTTGTCGTAGAATTCCCAGCAAACCACTGAATGAATTCACTTCAAATTTTATACACTTCTTCAGTGCATAGATGAACATGGTCACAACAACTTTCTAAGTGATTAGAGCATTATAAAAAGCTATTTCACCATTTTAGTACAAGGAACCATATAAAATTATATAAAATGAATCATTTCAGATAGATATAATAAATATAGAATCAACAATAGTGTATGTATTCCTTAGATAGTGGTTGTGACCATGCTCATCTATGTACTGAAGAAGTGTATCTAAATTTCCAAGAAATCAAAAAAAATTCGTACTAATACGATGATAATTGACTGAGATATAAGCATTTGAAAATTGACAAAATTTTGATGAAATTTTTCGTCACAATAATTTTATTGAGTAGTGTATTTTACCTTGCTGTTGGCTAAATTCAATTAAAAAGAATTGTAAATAATTTTGAATACAACAAACATAAATTTTGAGTTTAATACATTAGCTAATAAAATTAATTTTATCCTTTTTCATATCAGGACAAGCATTATGTACAAATTGTAGAGATAAAACACATCAAGCAAAAATGTTCTCAAGACATCAAATACTGGTAATGGATAAGCGCTTAAGAGATAATCAAAAGCGATGTTTAGCTCACGGAGAAGTTTACATAATGTTTAATCAAAGTGATCAAGTGATGCTATGTGCAACTTGTTTTCGAGAAATGTCACCTGATACACGATTACATTGCATTGATATCAATTCGGCTTGGCAACGAATATCTGAAAAAATGAAACGGGCTATTAATTCTATGTGTGAAATACAAACAGAGATGCATAAGGAAATTCAAGATCTGAAATCTCAACAAGATAATCTTCAATGCAATATGAATGTTACTAAATTAAAGCTTGATACTTATGTTAAGGTATGAACATTTTACAATTACCAAGTAGTATTTTTAAAAGTGTTGAACTAGTATATTATGGTACGTGTGACTTGAGCAAGCCGTTATTGCACGGCACAGTTAGCACCCCAACGAAGCGAGGGTGCTAGTGCGGTGTTAAGAATGGGCTACTTGAGTCATAAGTATCTTACACTTTTATAGTACTGAGCTAAATTCACGTTTAGGCCCCCTTTAGGCGAGATATAAGGTGCTCATAATAGCGTCGCGGTGCAATAATGAGCAGCTTCAGTCAAGGCAAAGCGGGCCTAAAACGTGAACTTTAGCCACACAGTGCTATAAAATTTTTTTTTTTCAAGTAATAGATAAGTGGTACTATTTGTTATAAATGTGCTTATAGGATTTAAAGAAAGCAGTAGACAAGACTCATGATGCAGTCATGAATGGACTTTTACATGAATTCCAGGACAAACAAGGCTCAATGCAATCAAGGGTTGCTTCTTTGACTAGCATTCTTCCCATACTTAAAATGCATTTAGGATTGTGCATTTCTTTCATGTCAACTGCTGATAAGTATCAGTTCTTAGAATTAGCCCATACTGTGTTGGAACGGTTAAATCGGGTAGGACAGTTGGGACATTTTCCACAAATACCTATTATTCTTACAAGCCAAAATGATAAATTCAAAATTGAATTTATGAATGCTTTATATCCTTTCATATCTCATTTTGACTCAGATACGGATATGGAAACACACTTTCATCAATATGAAAAAAAGCAAAATCAAAAACAATCTAAAATACATACTCTACGAATGAAACAGGTAAAACATTCAAATAATTTTTAAGTAATTTTACAAGGCTAAAAAATTGTAGATCTATCAACCACCTGTTATGGGAGCTAAATAAAATATGCAAATTGAATATATGAAACTGATTTTGGTATTAGCGAACGATTGTGTAAATTTAATCTAGGATTCCTTTCAATTGTAACAATTTATACATTATTCAGCATGAAAGTAATTGAACTTTCAACAAAAAAAATTTGAACAGAAACAAAATTGAAATTCCAACAAAAAACCTCTCACGCACATTTTTTCGTTTGAGCTACTCGTCACTAAGCTAAGAATTATTTAAATATTTACGATGTTTAATGAATTTCTGAAAAATGCTAAAATGGTCAACTTTAGGCTTCTGGAAAAGTTTCACAGAAGGCCAAAAATTTTCTAAAGATTGTTTGGAACGGAAACAAAAAGTTTTTCATATTTGCAGAATGTCTACAAACGCAAGCACATTTTAAGGTATTGTGTCAAGTTTGCACTTTTTTCAGGCTATATCCTAGCATTTCCTGAATTTTATAATATCATATTATTAAATCAAAGTGCATATCATAGACATAAGAAGTATAGACAGTGGGCGAGCATGCAACGAAGTGAAGCTTGTTTAGAGAGAGAAAAAATATCGTCTGTCTCTTTCTAATGGGTGGAGTAACACTCGCGCTTGCGCGGTAAGCGACACCCGTGAACACGCATGCAAACCAAAGCCTAGGGTCACAACTTATATACAACTAACATACTCTTGCATCTGCAATGTGCGCGTGGCTGTGTGGTCAACGCGATCTCTTTATGTTCTCGAGATCGAGGGTTCGAGACCAATTGAAGTCTACGATATTGATGTTTCAAGAAATATTTCTTTTAAAATTATTTTTTCAACTCTGGAAAATATCCTGTATTATGAATATGATGTGTGAAAATATATTTTTTTTTATTATGCAAATTGTACACTAGACTGGAAGCAAAAAAAAAATTTTTTTTATTTTGCCCGGACCAAACGGAAAAGTGATCTATGTACCAAAAAAATAGTCTGTGAAAAATTTTAGCTCATATAAATTGAGATAACTCGTGCCGCCAGTCGCTTGAAGGTTTTTGAATTCGATTTAAATTAATTTTTTCCGCTTCTTTACAGCAATATTCAAATGTCTATGTAGCCGTCAATTTTTAAGCAAATCAAAATTTAGGGTTCTCAAAAAATCAAAGGTCTTAAAAAGACCATTAATTTGCTTTTTTCTAAGTTTTGATTGCTTCAAAATTAACTGCTGTAGAGCCATTTGAATATTGCTAAAAAATCGAAAAAAATCGCAATTTTTCTAGTTTTCTAATAGCTGAGGTTCGCTCGGAGAAACACCAATTTTTCCTAAACGCCAGGGTATTTTTTCGTGTGTAATAAGCTAAAAAATGACGTAGGTTTTGACCGGAATATTGCATCCTAGCTCCGTATAGAGGCATTTGAAATATTTAATTTTTTCGTATTTTTTTTTTGCTTTCCTCCGTCTAATGATCACGCGCTTTTTATTGTGAGGACATTCACAAAATACTGCAACATTTTCCAAATACTACTGATGATTAGAAGCATCTCGAGACCTATCTTTTAAGCCCCCTTAAGCGCTTAAAGGTGCCTCAGAACTAAATCTACAGCCAAATTAAGAATATAATCATTAACGAAATTTAAAAATAGAATCGCAATTTCGAGCTTAACTTTACTAAAGTGTCCTTTCATTCCTACAAATCCCCAAAAAATTTTTAAAGCATCATGTTCGACGTATTTTTCGACGAGAAAACCAATGGTGACCTTGGATTTGACCTTGAACATAGCCTCTAGGCTACAACGAAACAAAATTGATTTTTCGCTCGGTGACCCCCATTTTTTATTGCAGATTTGAAAAGAGCAAAAAATTTTATGTTTAAATATATCTATAGTTTTTTTTTAAGGTTATTTTATTCCATTCCTTATATGAGATTATTCTAGGTTATATGAAGGTCTTTTAGCATACAACATCGCCCTTAAGTGACCATGAACATATAATTCTATAACCTTAAAAAAAAAACTGAAGATGTATTTGAACGTAAAATTTTCCGCTCTTTTCAAATCTGCAATAAAAAATGGGGGTCACCGACCCCTCGGTGTTTCTCTGAGCGAACCTCAGCTATTAGAAAACTAGAAAAATTGCTATTTTTTCCATTTTTTCGCAATATATATCTTTGACTACGAATGGATTTATTATTACAATTGGATTATTATTACAACTGGATAATATTAATAAAATTTTACTCTAATTTCAAAAAATTGTTGTAATTTTATTTGAATTATGATATATGTGTAAGCCTGATCGCGCGGCACATATGCAATTTCGCATGCGGTGACGTCTTTTGTTTTTTCGCACCCACCCACCCCTCTGTGAAGGATATCGCAGACGATATCGATAGCTTAATGCTACTACTATTTTGCAAATCTATTATTGACTGCGCTATTTCGTAAAGTAAAACTAAATATTTTAGTGCTATTCTTTGTCGTTATAATCTCAAAACTTAGTTTCGAACATTTGTACGTGTACCCGTAATTGTTTTAATTCATCACGTTCAATTGAAATAAAAAACAAACAACGATGGGTCGGTCCTACAATGTACCGTGTACCGCAAGAAAATTGTGATCCAAGTAGGTCATTCCATATGTAAGATTAAGACAATGATTGGAGTTAACTGACATCAATATATATAATAAGTAGTTCCGTTAAACAACTTATGAGACTCACAATCACGATAATCTGCACGCCTATAAAACTATTCGGTTCCTAGCAGAAAACGTAAATACAGCGTAGCGAAAGCCGCCTGTATTTATAACATGCGCGGAAATAACAACAACAGTATACAGGCTAGCATAAACAGGGCCCCTTATTCGCTCTTTTTACGTTTTAGACTGGGGACTGAATCGTTTTACATGTAGTATACGTGATAACGAATATTTGTATAAATTTACGCATGCAACATATATTGCACGATATGTTTTTAGTTTTGAATCTTGATATAAATTAGTTAACTAAATGATTTATATTGATTAATTTAATTTTCGAAGCCATTGACGTTTTGACAGAAGGGTTTGTACGGAGAAACATTCGAAACGGTGCTGTATCTTCGCGAAATTTGCAATTTTTGCAAAAACCCGTCGCTGAACCTTCGCGAAATTTGCAATTTTCGCTAATGTCCGTTGCTGCGCCTTTGCAAAATTTGCAATTTTCGTCAATATCTGTCGATGGACCGTGTATGATGCCGAATTCAAATGATTGCCCTTCTTCGAGTGATAGTTGTAATGAGGCTTCTTCATCGCATATGGAAGTAGATGAGATTAATGATGATCGATTCAAAGATCTACCTTCTCTTTTTACGTCCAGCAAATTGCACGAATACGACGAGTTTGATAGGTATATGAAAACAATAATAATGTCTATTGATAAAAGATAATTTAAGTCCTTGAGAATAACATAAAAAAAAAATTACAGCAAGGACATTGAGTCTACATCCTTTTTTGATGTTGAAGACGGACTTGACTATGTCTCGTACAGGTACAATCATAATTTTAAAATAATCCCTAGAAAATTATTTATAAAAATTTTAAACAATAACATTGACCTTTCCAGTAACGCAACTCCAGAGAAGGCAGAAAATGCCATTCGCATAAAGCTCGTTGTAAATCACCGTACTGAATGGTTTACCGCTACAGATTTCCGTTCAGAATCGAAATGGCAACATTTTCGTGAATTTATTTTGAACGCTCGCAAAGAAAACCGTGCAACGAATCAAAAAATAAATCGATGGAAAAAATGACTCAACAACGCTAAAGATCTACTTGGAGAGCTGAAAGAGAAACATTTTTTAAGCGAGGCAGAAGAAAATTCAATCAACGTTGTTAAAAAATTCTTCGATACTTGATTCTGTGCTAGATAATTAATAATAACTTTATATAATTTCCAGAAGTCGCTAGAGCTGGGTGTGCGATCGTTGATCGAATCTGTCCTGAAGGGTAAAAAGTATACTTCGTATCCGAAAGCGTTGAAAAATTTTGCATTGACGTTGCACTTTTATTCTCCAAAAGGATACGAATACGTGCGCTCCCCTTTCAGCAAATTACTGTCGCGTCCGTCTATTTTTCGTACATGGTTGCAGACGGTTAACTACCCACCCGGAATTTCTCGCGAAGCATTCCAAACTGTCGAAGATTTCTCTAAAAATGCTCTCATCGATGGTAAAAAATTGTATTTCAATTTATGCCTTGATGAAATGTCGATTCGGAGACACGTCAGTTGGAATAAATCGAAGGAGAATTTGAGGGCTTCGTCGATTTTGGCCGACCAACTGATTGCCAAGATAATGAAGAGCAAGCTTCCAATGCTCTTGTTTTTATGCTAGTATGTATAAATGGGTACTTCAAGATACCAGCCGCATACTACCTGATAAACTCTTTGAGCGGCGATCAGCAGAGCTCATTAATCTTGGAAATATTAGATAAGTGCTGCGTACACGAGATAGACGTGCGAAACATTACTTTCGATAGTGCCTCATCTAATATCAATATGGTTGAAAAGCTTGGAGCATCGATCTACGGTAATACGTCTATTTCGTATTTTCATAGTTCGATTCTCAAAAAGCGCATTTACGTTTCGCTCGATGCTTGCCACATGCTCAAACTTGTCCGTAATGCTCTTTTTTCACGAAACATCATTGATGGTGAAGGGAAGATCATATCATGAGACTACATTCGGAAGCTAGTAGATCTTCAGGACAAGGAAGGATTACATCTGGCTACGAAGATCAAGCGTCTCCATGTTGAGTCTTTCAATGAAAAAATGAAAGTATGCCTGGCAGCCCAAGTCTTAAGCAGAAGTGTAGCAGCAGAAACGTGCGAAATTGAATTGGAACTCGACCAATTCGAAAACGCCAGTGCCACCACGAAATTTTGTAGAATAATCAATGATTGCTTCGATTTATTAAGGATGTTCCCTCAGACCTAACCGACAAATTTGGGCATATGTCTAAAAAAAATCTGAAAAAATTCATACGCTTTCCTTGATAAATTCTAAGACTTTTTTGTTCTTTAAAAATTTTTCGTAGAGTTCATGCTTATTGAAATAAAAAATCGCAAAGATTCATTGCTTGAAATTGTTTAAATTTGAATCGTTTATAGCTCGTTAACAATAGATTTTAGAGAAAATTTGCAAGAGCACTGTTTTGTTTAAAATGACCCTAAAAACCTTAAAAAGTGGGTTTCAGGTCAAAAAGTTTAAATTTTTACTTTTGCAATGTTTTTACATTAACTTTTCTCAAAAACCGTTTGGTTAAGTTTTTCCAGTTTTTGAGCTATGTTTTAGTACATACTGAACAATCATCTCCTAGTTTTTGAAAAGAACTTATCGATGCGTTTTTTTATAATCACACAAAAAAGCGTCTTTTCGATACGCTAGCATAGGGATCTCATGTTAAAGTACCGAACTTTGATTAATTATATTTCGGAAATTGTTTGGTTGAATTTCCTGAAATTTCTCACACATATGAAAAGTACTGTCAATAATATGTGGTTAAAATTTCAAGACCCTTTATCGATAGTCATTTTTTTGAGGGAACTACCTTAAACTCATAATTTTTTGACGGCCTTGTCACTTAATTTTGATTCTTTGCTTGGCATAGCGTCAGTTTTTTTATCTTCAATGTCCATTGCACCATTGATCATTTCTTCAAGATCTTGTGGTGTAAGTTCAGCTTCTTCGTACATTTCAGCTGTGTTATCTTCTTTAAGATCATAAAAACCTGCGCCACCAATTTTCGTAGCAGTGTAAATGATTTCTTTCGTAGAGTCTAATTGTGTTAATTTATTTGGTACGATTTACAGCAAAATTTTTCGCTAACTAGCATAAAAGTGGATTAATTTTAAGGGATTCGGTAGAGGCGTGCACGTGTGTATCTGGAAGGCAAAGGTATGATTTGTATGTGAGAATATCGGCCGGGTTGTAATTGGCGCGAATAACGTGGGCAAGATAAGGCCCAAGGTCAGGTGCGGATCACCCGACGACGCGTCAGGTAAAGTAAGCCCCCGAGGGCAGTAATTTCATGATTAGGAATTTAAAAAAAAGTTTTCAAATTTTTTTACCTGAAACATTGGGTTCCAGGAACCTTTTTTTGTTAAAAATAACGTTTTTCGGCTCCAGACGCTATCGCCTTAAATTAAAAAATCTGAAAAAATTAGAGATTATGTACTTTGATGAAGGAAAAAATAAAAAAAATTTATTCAGATTTTTTGAGGCTCCATACCGACCAAAAAAAATTATTTTCGTGAAAAAAGCGGGTTTTCAGCTCTAGGCTTCATCGGCATGAATGAAAAATTCTGAAAAAATTCAAGGAATCGTTTTTTGATGTCAGAATTAAGGAAAAAATACTCCGGCCTGGTACATCGAACCATTTCACCGAAAATACAATAATTTAAATTTTCAATGATTTTTTCTGAAGGCTGGAAGCTCTGGGAAAATCTGAAAAAATTCAAGATTGTTCGAATTGTTGAAAAATACCTTCATGAATTTTTTCAGATTTCTTAATAGCTTCAGGCCTTCAGAAAAAATATTGATAGAATATTGACGTTTATAGGGGAGGAGGGGGATAGGAGGGGGGAGGGGGTCCAGAATTTTAGTTTTGGCACTTTTTTATCATGTACTATAACATACCAAAATTTAAAGAAAATCCGTGAACCTCGCCAGCAGGCTTATTTGAAAAATTCTGAATCTGACCCTTATATATACCTACTAATATTATACTATATTATAAAGATGTACTAATATACCTACTAATTAAATAGGTACACCTACTAATCTCTCAGTGTCAGGAAATGAAACGTGGATGAAAAGAGGATCCACATCATTAATTGGTATATTTACCATAGTTGTTAAATATTCTGGAAAAGTGTGAGACTTGAATATTAAATTATGGTTCTGTTGAGCTTGTAGTCAACATAAAACGAAACTCAATGAAGTTGATTTTACAATGTGGTATGACGAACACAAAGAAGAGTGTTCGGCTAATTACACAGGATCTTCATGTTAAGTGGAATGTGACTCATAAAATTTTTCTAATATCAAAAGAATTACATGTCTATAATGTTTTTTATATTAATTGTATCAGAGATAGAGACAGTAAAACGTATACGAATATAGTCGATGCGCACTCTTACGGTGATGAATTTATAATAAATAAATTAGAATGTACTCCTCACGTAGGCAAGCGTATGTACCAAAGATTGGTAGAAATAAAGAAAAATTTGAAATTTTTGAAAAAGAAAACACAAAGTAAACCGTGGCAGATGCAGATAATATCAATATACTGAAAAGACAGTGCCAAAGAAAAGGGTTAGATGAACAACGTCCGAGATTAAAAATGATAAATCTTTATTACCAAAAACTCCCAAATTAACTAAATTAACTTTAAAATTTATTCGAAAAATGTCTTTTTTCTATAACCTAGACATTCAAAGATATCCGAATTCAGTAGAAAATCTGAAAAAAAAAATGATTCTCGCTGGTTATTAACGTAGAATATATACATATGAGGTTCCTCAACACAAGTACTGCAATGAAGATTTGTGTAATTAATTAAAAAATAAAAATAAAAATAAGCCTTATACTCATAAACCACTACTAGATTCAAGTATACAATTTTATATTTTACCAGACGATCTATTAAAGAAATGTCTCGGTAACAACACACAAAATGCCAATGAAAGTTATGATAATTTAATTTGGCAATTTACTCCAAGAACAAAATTTTCAAGTAAAGATTATGAACCTCATGGGAATGAAGTTCGGAGGAAAGGCAATTACATAGCCTAAAAATATTGATATGAGCTGAATCGATCAAGCAAATAGACGTTGTAGTTTGGAGTCTAAAGAAGGTCGAATAAAATAAACAAGTATTATCAAATCGTATACAATTTTTAACAGAGACAGAAGGTCTGCAATGTGGCCCAGGAATTGCTGAATAGAGTTATAATACAAATGAAATCCCTGTACTCGATGAAATTACATGAACCCTCTAACGCACAATATTAATGATCCGAAGGCATAGAAAAGTGAAAAATAGACTTTGGAAACCATTTCAAGTCGAAAAACCACGTTTTTTTTATTTGCAAAATAAACAATAGTGATGGTTGTGAATTGTTAAAGTGTTCAAAACCCCTAGGTATGGATTCTCAAGAAACTTTATCTAAGACTTTTTAAGATATAAAATCGATACCGAAATTGTACTATTAAAAGTTAATTTATCAAAAAAACTTTAAACGCATTTTTTTCGAAATCACTTTTTCAGATCTTGCCAACGATTGAAAAAACATTACAAATCAGATCCTTATATTTCATATCTCTTTTTAATCGTTATAACTTTCTCTAGAACATAAACTTTTGAAAAGTTAAAAAAATGTTCCCTAATTTTGTTATGAGGGAGAATTCACCCTGGAAACAGTATTTTTCACAATTTTCAGAACTGATGCTAAAATCGTAAAAATTAAGTATATCAACTTTTTAGAGGTTTATGCTCTAAAGAAAGATGTAACGATTAGATTTATAGTTTATAAGGAAGTAGTCCAAGACGGGGTCCGGCGGTACTCCTTCCTTATATAATATCCTTAATTTCCTTCCGCGCGAGAGAGATTTAAGATAAGCGAGCCTGATGGTAATGCGGATCGAGGCCGGGTTTTGATAAGCGCCGAATTCGCAGAGAGAGAGTAGAATAGAGTAGAGTATTTATTCGGCTAAGGGCTCAGACTGGCCCTCTGTAGCCTGGCTCAAAAAATTACACCAACAGGCATATACATATACAAAGCACAACAACGAAAAAACAAAATACGTGTGTACAGTGAACTCTTGTCAAGAAAGCAAAATAAAACATAGAAGAAAGGAAGACAAAAAAAAGAGAATTTCACAATGGTAGTCAATACAAGTCATCCGAGCATGTGGGCGAAAAGGTACGTCCTGAAGGTCTCGCCGCGGTACCGAGCTTGCAAGTCCCGAGGCAGATCATTCCACAACTTGGAGGTGTGTACGAAGAACGCGTTCTGCAGGCAGCTGGTGGGAGCCCAAGGGATTTTCAGCTCTAGCTGAGACCGACGAAGTGTTCCAGGGGCATCACGATGGACGAAGCTCAAACGACTGGCCAGGTAGGCAGGACCTCCCCGCCTTAGTGTTGACGCCAGTAAGCACAAAGCGAGGTAGTCGCGGCGTCTCCTATACTTGAGGAGCCCGCACGCGACATAAGACGGCGTGATGTGGTTGAATCTAGACACTCCGGTGACGAAACGCAGCGCCGTATTCATGCATCTCTCCATCCTAGTAGTAAGCTCCTTAGATAAATCGGCCAAGAGTCCGGCACCATAATCCAAGTGCGGAAAAACCAGCGACTTCACCAGCATTAGTCTAGTCTCCCACGGCAGACAGTCACGGTGGCGACGCAGACGAGCGAGTGCGGCGAAACACCTGTTTGCCGTAGCGGTGACCTGCGCAATTTAATGTTGTCCCGCAGATTGATCGGCTCTCCATCAAGAATCAGTGGCGAGGTCGGTACTGAACGCATGCGCGCAATGTATCCACGGCTACCAATCCAAGCAGCGTGGGTCTTCTTCACGTTGATTGATAAGCCGTTATCCACTGCCCAGGTCGATATGCGCGCAAGGTTCTCGTTGACTCTCGAGATGATTGCCTCAGCCTCCGAAGCCGAGCCGCTCGAGCAGATAGTGAAGTCGTCGGCACAAAGATGGTATTTGCTGTGTCGGCAGGCTGAGGGTAGATCATTGATGAAGAGCGAAAATAGGAAAGGGCCACCCAGACTACCCTGCGGGACCCCCCTTGTCCTGAACAGGGGCCGGGATCGCTCGCCCCGAGGTCCTACCACGCATTGAGGTCGTCCAGATAAGTACGAGAGCAGCCAGGCGCAGGCAGCGTCCGAGAAGTCCAGCGCGCACAGCTTCTAGAGCAGCAAGTCGCCGTCAACCATGTCAAACGCCCGAGAGAAGTCTATGGACACCATGAGGGTGACCTCTCCTCGCTCCACCGATTCACGCAAGCAGTCGACGATGCGCATGAGCGCAGTCTGCGTGCTATGGCATCTCCGGAATCCGGACTGGAAAGCGTCGAGGAAGTCCCGCTCCTCCAGGAAGTCGCTCATCCGGTTGAGGGCCACACACTCGAAGATCTTCGAGAGAGATCAGAGTATGCTTATTGGACGCAAATGGCTCGCATCGCGTGGCGGGTAGCGCTTGGGCAGCGGGCGCACCAATGCCTCCTTCCAAAGTCTCGGGAAGACACCAGCACGAAACGAAGCGCTAAATATCTGACACAGTGCGGGCAGCATCTGCGGGAGACAGAGCCACAGCTGGTCCAGACCAAGACCATCCACACCTCTGGCATTAGAGCGTGCATGCTTGAATGCGGCGACAACCTCGCAGGCGTCGACGTCCGTGAGATACAGGCGCTCCTCCGGTGCCACCCTGACTTTCGGACGAAGCACAGACGCGGCAACATGACCACCAGCACGCACAAAGCCCTCGTTCAGCGTGTCCACGTCCACCGGCAGCATAAAAGAGTCCTGAGTGCGAGAACTCACGCTGAGACTGCGGAGAATCCTCCAGGCCAGTGCAGGGGCGCATCCGGTGAGTCTTGCGCGATAGTAGGCCGTCTTCGCGTTCCAAGCAGCATCGTGCAGATGATTTCGCAATCTCTTTCACCTCACCAAGTCGTCAGGACGGCCGAGACGCCGATAGCGCCGCCAGGCCCGGTTACGCTCTCTGATGATGGCCTTAAGACCAGCGCCGAACCAAGGCTTACTGCACTTCTTTTGCACGATCGTCCGAAGAGGAGCGTGCGCGTCAAACAGTCCATTGAGACGAACGGTGAGAGTCTCGACCGTATCGTCCACGTCAGGCAAACGAGCAATGTGCTCCCAGTCAATCGAGCCCAAATCAGCGTTGAAGCGCAGAGGGTTGAGCTGCCTGAAGTCACGGCGCGCAACAGCAGTCTTAACGTAATTCTGTACTTTCAGCTCAAACGTCGGCAACAAAACGTCATTCTTGGAGATGATAGACTGGTATATCTGAAAGGAGCTCACACAAGGCAGTCCGCTAGAATAAATGTAGTCTATGGTCGAGTGTGGCGTACCAACATGATGAGTGGGGTCGAAGTGAACCGGCGTGATGTTGAAAGCGTCGAAAAAGTCGCTGAGCGTGGTCCGAGGCGACGACTGCTCCGTCCAGTTGATGTTAAAATCACCAGCAATAATTATGCGGTCGTAGTGCACGTTAACGTCGAGCAAAGCCTCCTCGACATCACTCCAAAAACCGGCCTTAGGCGAGCTGTAAACCACGCCGAGCAGTATCGCCACTGAGCCCACGTCCAGAAGCATGAAGAGAAACTCCGGCCTCAGGAGTGTAATGTATCGCGCAGCGATTATATAAGTGCCGCATAGCGACAATAGGGGACATGAGCTCCGCACGATGTTATCTGCACTGTACGACTGTGTGCTCTGTACAGTCAGTCGCTCACTGGAGCTTGCCTCGGCAATACACCACATTCCATTTAAATAAACTACTATTATTAATTAATAAACCTGGACTTATTTATTTACTCGAACCTAAAACATAACAAGGAGATACGCCCTAGGTCTCTCGGACGAAGCCACACATCGACACCGCAAATCACTGCGCACGTACAGCGCGACACCCCCGCAGCCACGACTGATGCGATCATGACCGAGAAGCACGCAGCCAGGCACGTCCAAGTCACATGATGATATATGAGTCTTGAGCCAAGACTCGCTGACCGCCATGATATGCGGCTCATGCTGCTCCATGATGCTCCTCACCTCACGAAAGTGACAAGGCTCGCTCAGCGACTGAGCGTTCACGTGTCCGATCTTGAAGAGCGTGTGGGTCGCACTATCCATAATTGATAGTATTGGTCTTCTGCTCAATCCTCTGGCGCAGCAGGACACATCTGTCCTTATCCTTGGCCGAGTGCGAGTAGTCGCTGAGCCCAGCACTGACGCAGTTGACACATTTGAGCTGACTCTTCGAGTTACACACTTCAGAGAGATGCTCGCCTGCACAGTATGCGCAACAAGGCTCCTTGTCGCACCTTGCAGCTATGTGCGAGAAGCTTGAGCACTTGAAACACTGCATGATGAAGAGGTGATCCTCGACGCGACAGAAGTGCCAACGTAGATTGACTCTTCCACGAGACAACAGCAACCTCCTGGTATCAGCTGAGACCTCAATCACGCATGTTCGCTGCTTTTTATTACCAGCTGGATATAAAAAAACCAGCTTGATAGGCGACGTGCCAGGCATATCCCGCTCGATGCACTCGCTGATCTCGTTACCAATAAGCTCAACAGGCACGCCGTGCACAATGAGACGAGGGTTCAGCAGCGAGCTCGACCTGACCTCCAGGCCTGCAGCTGCAAGCTCCGGGCAAGCACTAAAGGTATCCGCGCACAGTCCATCACCCTCAATTACAATCGTCGCACCACGGCCGTAGCGCACTCGCTCCACACGACCACCAAGTGTCGCTGGATTGACGGATCTCACGAGTGCTGCCTTGACAGCAGGGGCGTCGCGTCAATTCGCTTCTTCGCACTCCCTCGATCCAACGGTGATCCTGCTGCTCTTTTTGATGGCAATGGGTCGGCCACGGGTCACTGACACCGCATTCAAGATGTCCCGCTTCGGGGCCTCGTCAGAAGTCGCTCGCGCATATGACCGCTGCGACAAACGACAACACGCAGACTCCACATTAGGCTTCGCCAACTGAGTCCTCACTGCTTCAGTCTGCAACGCCGCCGTTGCCTGGTTGGTGTTATTGCACGTAGCCGCGAGAGCCTCCTTGCAATCGTTTACAAGATCCAGGTAAGTGAGCTTGGCAGTATAAGCGCATACAACCGCGAAGAAACCCTCACACCTCGAATTTACAGCCACTTGCATCTTCTTGTTCTTTTCCGTGACTCGTTCAGATGCAATCATGTTCAAGAGTGTTGCGTGGCTCTTCAAAAAGGACTGCGAGAACTTTTTTAGATCTTCGCTGGTCAGGCTCATCGTAGTATGAGGTGTAAAACGGGCGACATCTTCCAGTTCGTCAATAAGATCTTCATAGCTTGCGTCAGTTTTAGAGCGCTTTGTCGGCGGTGCTGTGCTGAGTTTGGTACGCTTTACCTTTAATGACATATCTGCGAGCAAAGAGCGTGTAAACAAGCTCAACTGCCGATACGTAAATGTAAATATTTACGTCGTTTACAGACGTTAGTCAAACCGATGTCAAATATAATAAAATTTGCGGTACAGCCGTGTAAAAGGGCTTTTTTAGCCGCGACAAGCAAAATTGCATGCGTCGAGCTATATCAAAAAGATCACTGTAGACCAGTCGCACACCCTGGCGAAAAATTTAAAACACCAACAACCCGGATTTCTGCAAATTTCGTCTACAGCTAATAAAATAGGTCTTAAAATTTTTTTGTTGTATCATATGTAAGAAATAATACTCAAAAGGTCTGCAATGAATGAAATTTATAGTATTAAAAAAAAAAAAAAAATTAGGAAATAATTTTTTTCATTATTTGCGACGGGAATCTCCCCTTCAATAAATGTGAAAATAGGATATGGAGATTCTTACGATTATAAAGTATAGATATAAAAATTTGGCTCAAAACAAAATTTTTTCTATAAAATTTATATTTTTTGTTCTTTGATTATTAATTACTTTTTATCAACTTTTTTGATATTTCAGAAATGACTATTTACACACTTTTTTGATATTTTTTTTATAATTTATTTTCAACAATTATCAAATTCATTGTTTAAAATTCATTATTTCATTTTAAAGATGGAATGTGATGCTCATCCGACATCTAAGGTTGTTCCAGAACCAGGAAGATTTAATAATCATTGTAAAAATTTTGATATTCAACTTCAAAAAGTCAATGAACTACTTAGACTAATCAAAGAGCGTGTTTGTGAATTGAACCGAGATATAGCTGTGAAATATCAATTAAATATTTCAATTTTAGAAAAACATTATGATGCTATTCTACGTGATTGTCAAACATTAGATCAACAGTTAGATAATCAACAAATTGAATTAGAAAGATTACGAAGTATTTTCAATGCACTTTGGGAAGAGCAACTTTGCAGAATACACTTGGAAAAAGAAGTCTTTCACTCTCAGGTAATTTCATTTAATAAAGATTCATTGCATCTTTCATTAATAATATATATTACTAAACTTAACGTTGAATTGGGACTCTCACATTTCATCTCAAATTCATTAAACACTATACTCGCTGCGCTACCACCGCAACTTCTCGTCCCGTCATCTGCGCCAGTGACTCGTCCAAGCGCAGATGATACCGTACCTTGAATTCGTGGCGGCTGTGCTTACAAATCTTATAAGTCACAAAGTAGGAACTGAGACTGCAGTATCTGGAAAATGCCTGTATTCGTTGTATCTACGATAACACCCTGTTGACAAAAACCACATGATAAATCACATGGAAAATCACATGGAAAATCACATGGAAAATCACATGGAAAATCACGTGATATTTCCGAAAGTGACGCTTCTAAAAATGATTCATCGACCCGTATTCACGTAATATGCGTGGAAAAATCCTGCAGGTGATTTTTTTTTTGATTTTTAAAAAAAATTAAACATTGTCAATTATTTTTGCATTTACGTACTTAATGATATAGAATATATTTTTAATTGTAAACTTGAGAAAAGTGAATAAGTTTTCCGAGACCTGGGCTTGAACCAGTGATCAGTCGGTTACAAGTCCAGCTCCCTACTACTTGAGACATTCATCAATTAGTGTAATACTATATTATTATAATAATATATTATACTATACTGATCCCCGGTTCAAGCCCGGGTCTCGGGAAACTTTTTCACTTCTCTAAAGCTTACAATTAAATATATTCTACCCCAGCGGAAATGTTTTTTTAAATAAAGTGCATAATAATATTGTAAACTGTAATAAAAAGTAAAAAAGTGTAAAAAAATATAAGATTACTCACGATTTCGGACATGTGATACGTTTTTCTACACTTTTTTACTTTTTATTACAGTTTATTACATTTGTTTACCTATAATTAGAGAGATTAAAACCCTATGAATTCAAGCTCGTTAAAGTTACATGGAAAAAGTAAAAAAATGTAAAAAAACATAAAATTCGGTAATAATAACTTTGAATCTTACAATTTTTACTTATGAATTTGAGATCACGGTCAAGCTCGCACGTAATCGCATTGACCACAGCGAGTGATTTTCGTGAAATAAAGTCAACCCGCTCTAATGCAGCAGAAAGCATTATAAAATCATCATAGATGTACTGGGGAGCACTGAGATGACTGAATTCGGTTTATATACATATCCATCATAATTTGTCTTAATTTATTCATAAAAACCCTTATAAAAATTTCCTATAGGATCTCGCGAAATTCCTACAGGAGTCCTATAGGATTCCAATAGGAATTTCGCGGGATCCTATTGGAAATTTTTATAAGGGAATTAATACATTTTTTTTCACGAAAATCACCTACTGCGGTCGATGCGATCACACGTGCATAGCATATTGAAGAAAATGTAAAAAAGTGTAAAAAAGTGTAAACAAATGTGATTTTATGCTGCCTTTTTTAATGCATTGGCTGTCCGAAATCGCTAGTAATTTTAAATTTTTTTACATTTTATTACATTTTACAATTCAATATGATGGTTTTGATTACTACTTTTACTTTTTCTTCAACGAATTTTTTTCCGTCGGGGTATATAATTGAATACATAAATGCGAAAATAATTGACGATGTTTATTTTTTTTTAAAAATCAAAAAAAAAATCACCTGAATATCTTGACCTTTTCATCTTCCGAAATCATTGAAATTTTTACAGGCAATTTCAATTCTTTGCTCCTTTCATTTTTTTGTGGGAGTTTCTGCGGGATTTTGCGGCACGAATTTACCCTAAGGAATTCCCGCAGAAAATAATGCAGGATTTTGTCAGATTCCCTGCAGGATTATCTGCGGGAATTTCTGTGGGGTTTTCTGTGGGATTTTTCGTGAATACGGGTCGATGAATCATTTTTAGAAGCGTCACTTTCGGAAATATCACGTGATTTTTTTGGCATGATCAATCACGCCATTTTCCTTGTGATTTTTCATGTGATTTATCTTGTGATATTTGTCAGCAGGGCATCCCAAAAGCAGCGCTTGTAACTTCTTACCGCTTGGCTCTGAGTTAGCTATCTGTTAGGCGTAGGTGTGATCAACAAATAGTCCTCCAGGCAAGAAAAATTGTCGCTTCAAACACTCCATTATGCCTTGCAAAGTGTTTCATACTTCTTGAGAGCCTGGAAGAGGCTCGTAAAGCCTCCTCCCTCCACGACTTGACTATCCATCTGCTCGTCCATCTACACTTTATCGTTCATTTACGCATATAACCACAAAACTAATCAACTCAATACCGAGACCTTTCTCTCTACAACCCATTTCACCAAATCCCCGCTCCTTTCCACGTAAACATTTTCTCTCTTTGGGGAAGACAAAATTTATACAAAAAAAAAACGTGTTTTTTGAGGTCACATTTTTTTAATTTCAATTTTTAAACCACTTATCATTGTTAAATGAGGGTAAAATATATGTAATACATGTTCTTGCAGTCTCTACTTTGAGAAACCATTATTAGTTTTGTCAAATAACATTTTTTATGCAATAGTGTGACGAAAAATGTCTTTTTTCGCACATTTTTTAGTGCGCAAAAAGCATTTTTGGACACTTGTGTGCGGTAAAATGTCCCATTCTGGACACTGGTGTGTAGTAAAACGCCTCATTTAAATGAACGTATTTTTCGCCTATTATTGCATAAAATTTTGTATGCAACACGTGCCCAGCTTTTTGCGCACAGTGTGCGGAAAAAACACCCACTGGTGCCGGCATAGCCGGCACTCGTGTCTTTTTCCGCACACTCGTGCCTAAAAACGCCTTTTGAGCACTTGTTACATAAATAACTATTTCTTAACAAAATGAGCACTTGAATAAAAAAAATTGATTTACAAATTTCATTCTTTTTTATATCATAAATCTATTGACTATAGAGATAAAGTTTATGAAACAAAAAAGTCTTAGAATTATTCAAGAAACAACCTCAAATTTTTCTGATTTTTCTGAGACGATATTCCGATTCCCGGAAAATACGGGTAAAGGTTCCTAAAATTACTCCCAAAAATTTTGAAAAATTTGAGAATGTTCCTGGATCACATTCTAAGACTTTTTTTTATAAACTTTTTTTTTAAACTTAATAGTTATTGAGAAAAGAAATATCAATAATTTTTGTGATGTTAACAAAAACTATTATTTTAACTAGAAGCATCTAGCATCTTATCTAGATGAATAAAGAATTCAAATAAAAAATCATCGGAGTAGTGAAAGTTATTGAAAAATTGTTACATACATAACATGCGATATGAAAATTTATTTAAACAAACCATCGATTCACTGTTTGATTATTAATTTTTTTTTAATTTTTAAATTCCACATATGGGAATTGTAAATACTAAATTTTTATTTTTTAAAAATTGGTTTGAAAATTTTTCAGTATTCAGGGATTGATTAGATATCTGTCGCTAGGTGGCGTCTATGACCCACCGTAGTACCCGCATGCGAGCGAGTAAGGCCGCGAGCTTATAAGCCAGCCTGCTCTCGCGGTGTATGTTGGAATTGGTCGTTGATTTGGCGTTATAAGGACAGGGATGATTAAATGAATACACTTAAAGTTCACTTTGACCTGTGGCAAAACTTTATTATAACACACTGTGCACACTGCACCTCTTCACACACAGAACAAAAACAAACTAAAGGACAAAATGTCCGAACTCAATAAAAGAGAAAAAGAAGAATTAATAGAAAAATAAAGAACTTTTTAATGAGACAAATAGTGAATCTCTTGTCGAGCTCTGTACACTAGACCTATGTTAATTCTGTCCGCTGGAACGCCGGAATTCCTATGCTTATACACGTTCCACTACTCTGCGGACCGGACGGAATTAAAGTAGGTTTAGTGTACATCAGCAAGGGTCACTCACGAGTGAGGCTCGCTTGCATGTACACGCATGGAAGAGGGAGAGAGACTCGTGCGAATTGCCTCGCGTGGTTGCCTCATCCACTGCTGCCCCCTCACATACCCGCACATACGGCTCGCTTAAATATCGGCGACTTATGCATCGCCGACAGTGTACGATTTGATCAACTGATCGAACGGGATAACTTGCTTGCGAGTTGTTCTGTTTGACGAGTGAGTCGTGGTAGCGAAGTGTTTACACTTCGAGTCGCCGCGCAACTCGGAGTTGGCTTGGCCGGAGAACTCAGTTGAGTTTTCGGCACGCCGAGTCATCTCCTTGAGTTGAATGGTTGGAAGGCCTGGCCTTCTATCGCCGTTACTACAACTCGTCGAGCAGGAGCAGCGCACAGGCTGTTATATCGAACGAGAGCTTGAGAGTTGCAAGCTCAAGACAGCTTCTCAGCAACGGCAGATGCCGAACGAATAATTTATAGCTCAAATAGTTTTCTGCTCACTTTAATTGAAATTGTTGTGACATTAAAGGTTTTTTTTGTAATCATTTTGTTTATTCACTTATTATTCTTCGTTAATACGATCATTGTATAATTGTAAGCATGTTAAAAATAAATAGAATTATATGTATTTAAATATACTGTTTTTTTTTTTATTTGCCGATTCCCACCCACTTCACAAGCAGATTTATAATTATTTAAACATAGAGTTTTATGTTTTTGACTCTTAATGCAAAAACAAGGATGATAAGTTTTTTGAAAATTTTATCTCATCTTGCGCTCAATAAATATGACCGGAGAAATTCGTCATTATGGCCAATACCATGAAAGATTTTTAAAACATAGGAACAGAAATTTTGCCACGATTTTCGAAACTGCAGAAATTTTTAACAAAAATTATAGGTTCCACTGTTCCATACATATTTTAAGACAAATTGACAAAGACTTTGTAAACAGAAATCAAAAGTTTGTTGTTATGAATTTATAGCAGTCGGAAATAAACATAAGAAAATTTATTGTTATTTTCAAATACAATATTAATTCCTCTTTTTTTCAAATATGTTTCAAATTTCAAATTTTTATTTATTGAAAAAAAGTTTTTGAAAATTTTTTAAATGCCTTACGTATGAGCTTAGGAAATTTATGAAAACAAAATTTTCAACATTTATGTGAAAATTAAAATCAGTCAAAAATGTAGGAGAAGCTGAATTAAAATGATGCCGAAGCCCCAATTTCAACCGTCCGAGCACAGAAAATGTATATTTAAATAACTTTTTTATTAGACCGATTTTCGAAAAACGGCTCTGTGGAGTTATTTAAATTATTTAAATTTACATTTTTAATGCTGGTTGGTCAAAATCGGGGCTTCGGCATCACCTTAATGAAAAATTGTTAGATTCCTTATGTTATATAAGATTAGGAAAATATTGAAAATTTTCTAATGTCCCAGTATGTAAATATAGAGTACTTGACCAGTGATTGAAAGGTTTAGATAAATTCTGCTTTCAGGCAGCTTGGATGCATATTTTTAGTCACTTTTAGGTAATCGAACCAATAGTTTGTCAAAGTTCATACCTTCCTCTACCTATAAGAATTTTTACAGAATTTTCCATTGAGTTTTTCATTTATAAAAGTTCATGAAAATGAAAAAAAACGTGCCTTACCAGTGAATGAAACATTCGATCCAGTGAATGAAAGCCGCGAAACCAGTAAATGAATGTACAAATATAAGCATACGTTGATTTGATAATCAATATAGACTGTAATATATCACCTTTTTTATTGAATAAGAAACTAAAACGTAAATTTATCATCCAAACCACCCTCTTTATTGACATATTGCCATGATTAAAATAAGGGCACCTGTGTTAAATGACATAATTAAAATATTTCAAGGTCATGTTATGATTTTTCATTTTGTAGGACAAGTTTTAAAGATTTTTTAGGGATCTTTTTTAAAAATCTGTTTCATTTGAGTAGAGAAGAACCATTTTACAAACATCTTAAGACCTTATAGATGAGGATTGGTTCAAAACTCCAATCAAAATATTCTTATGTTTGTACTTTCATTTACTGGGCAAGTGCGAAGTATTCGCCCCACCAGTAAATAAAAGTTGAAAAAGTGTGAAATTTTCTAGTTAAAACTTAATTTTTCACTGGAAATGCAATTGCAATTGTTTAACATATAAATGACAGTTTTAAAGGTAACTAGTCCATTATAAAAGGTTTTGAGCTGTCATTCTTTTACAGTGGATCTTCCAAATTTTAATGATCTTCAGCGATCATGTACAAAATGACCGTATTTTACGGCTCAGCGAACGATGCGTTTGTAAATTAATTTCTATCGTTAAACTATATTGATTCTGGACCTGATAACTATTCGAATCGTTAGCAATAATACCCAAGAATAGCATAAAAATTCGTCGTTCATGAATAATGTCGTAATCAATTAATAATTTTTATTTAAGAAAGTGCTTTTATTCACTGGGTAGGTGACTCTAATAGGGAAAATTGACCATTATGGTCAATGTCGATACGAATGAAACGGCGATAAAGACGGTGCAATTATGGTCAATTTGAGTAAAAATGTTGTAAAAGTTGTAGGGGGATATTAACAAAATTAACAAAATGTTCATGGCTATTCAAGGGTGATGAACACAAGAAGACCTTTATATGACCTAATATAATGCTCATATAAGGAATGGCATAAAATGACCTTGAAAAAAAAACTGAAAGTGTGTTCGAACATAAAATTTTCCGTTCTTTTCAAATCTACAATAAAAGATAGGGGTTACCGTACAAAACATCAATTTTGGTTCGCTGTAGCTTACAGGTTATGATCAAGGTCAAATTTAAGATTACCATTATTTTTCTCGTCGAAAAATATGTTGAACATGATGTTTCAAACGACTCTACAAGGGTCAATTTGGAAGCAATCAAAACTCTGAACTAGGCAAATTAAAGGTCTGTAAAATACCTTTAATTTGCATATTTTTAAGTTTTGATTGCTTTCAAATTGACTGCTGTAGGGCCGTTTGAATATTGCTGAAAATGCACAAAATTAGCTATTTACTTGTTTCCGCGTGTTGTTCACCACCGGTGCAGACTGCTCCCCGTAGTATCGAACTAACAAGGAGAGCTCTTAAAGTCCGGGTCACCGATTGCCCTGAAAAATTTTTTGTGATCTCCTAGTACATGATGATGATCCCCCATATAGTTAGTTTGATCCAATGGGCCCTATAACAATACTTTTACGCATGGTCAAGATTTGAATATTATTTAACGATAATAGATACCATATAATAGCCTATCATGGTATCAGGCTTAAAACAGTGTAACCGTTCACCCTCGGGAAGCGAGAAAATGGTTCGGCGAGATCATCATGTGCTGTAAAAGAAGGAGGAAAGTCTGGGTGTCGAAAGAATCCACTCGATCATGTATAAAAGTAACAATAATAATGAGGCTGCATTTATTGTAGGAAAGGGCGCCAGTCACGAATGTGACGCCTGAATATATTGTACATTAAATGATTCGACGAATTACAAGTAAGGGTTTCGAACACGCGTTTGACATAGAATATCTTTTCGATACAATACGCACACGAGATTAGGCCACCACGGCTAGACACGGCAGATACGGCGGTCGTGAGTTTAGGCTAAGCGATGACGACATCGAGAGAAATCGAGCTTACACAATAATAGGATATATGGCGCATGCACGCGAGAGAGTTGTAGGCGACTTACATTTGCTGACGCTGATTATCGGGCAGATGATGCAGGCCAAATTGATTGCAGAAGAAGCGAGGGCAGACAAGAGGAAAGCCAGGCGACGATGGATTCGCAACAGGTAGCTCGTACGCACACACACAACCGAACTCGACGCAGAACCACAGTAGTAGCGTCGCTGAGCGCGGACCAGCACAGAGTGCTCGCACAGTCTCTCAATCGTTGGCCCGTCAGTCAATCAGGCCTCCCTTCTGTGACAGCTTTTTGTCTGCTTTCCTCAGCAGGCGCGCAGATCTTACACACGGGTCGCGTCTCTCGCCACGGATTCGGCGCTCTTGTAAACGGCGCCGATCCAAGTCTCATATCGGGCTCGCGATACTCGGATCTCTCTCTCTTGACACGGGTCTAGGATAAGGTTAAAAGGAAGGAGTACCGCCGGACTCTGTACTGGCTGTCTACTTCCTTACAACAGTCAATTCCAACTGACTGAATAGCATTGTTACTTTGTGTTTTTCAAGTTTTTAAACACTTATCCAAAAAATAAACATTGTAGCTCAATTGGTAAACCATGCAAGTCTCAAAGAGCGAACCAATTTGAGCTAAAATTAAAGTACTTTACTATAAGTATTGATGCAAAAGATTAAAATAAAACTTTTATATTATTAAACTCACTGTTCCTTCTTTTTCATCCATTTTCGACACTTCATTGATTATATTTTAAGTTATTGAGGAAAAGAAAAAGAAGTATTACTGATTGTATCATCGCCAAATCACATCATTTATTTATCTTTATCATTGGTGACTTCAAGCATCATTGATGAGGTAATCTGGCACTTAAAATATAATCAATAAAGTGTCAAAAATGGATGAAAAAGAAGGAACAGTGAGTTTAATAATATAAAAGTTTCTTTTGCATCAATACTTATAGTAAAGTACTTTAATTTTAGCTCAAATTGGTCCGCTCTTTGAGACTTGCATACTATAAGAATTGAGCTACAGTGTTTATTTTTTGGATAAGTGTTTAAAAACTTGAAAAACACAAAGTAACAATGCTGTTCAGTCAGTTGGAATTGACTGTTTTAAGCCTGATACCATGATAGGCTATTATATGGTATTTATTATCGTTAAATAATATTCAAATCTTGACCATGCGTAAAAGTATTGTTATAGGGCCCATTGGATCAAACTAACTATATGGGGGATCATCATCATGTACTAGGAGATCACAAAAAATTTTTCAGGGCATTCGGTGACCCGGACTTGGAGAGCTCTCCTTGTTAGTTGTACACACACTTAACGATATTATTACTTGTTTAACTTGAAAGTTATTAGCATTTTATAAAAATGCCAAGAAAAATTACAAGAAAGCACGAGAAATTACTGGTTGTCAATTGTCCAGACCAAAAGAAAAGAACCTCCGAAAAAACGTTCGAACAGTGAATCGATGAGCGCATCATAGAAAAAAATAAAATTGAGTAGTTTTCTGAATTTGCCTGATGTTGAAGACACGTCTTATAAAATTATAAACTTTTTATTAGTATTTAATAGTCTTTCAACTTTTGTTAAATTTGTGGATTGCGGTGGTAAAATCAGCTTTTTTTATACATGAAGAAGGAGGTCTTGGATTTAAAATAAAAGTTTGCTGCTCCAATTGCAAGTCACGCTACATTCATTGTAGCAAAAAAATTCAATGTGGTTCTTATGTAATTAATTATCGATTCTCTTTTATAATAAGAATATTAGGAATTGGATTATCTGGTTGTGATAAGTTTTGCAGTCTTATGAACATAAAAAAGTCATTTGTAACCAGAGGGGTATACAATAATTATATTAAGAATATTAATGCAAATATTAAAAATGTTGCGAATAATTTTCTTGCCTCTGCTATGGTAGAAGAAAAAAAAAGCGACAGCAATAGCAAATAAAGTAGAAAATACGTCTGAATTGACAGTGTCAGGTGACGGAACGTGGAAAAAACGCGGATTTTCCTCTTTATTTGGTGTGGCTTCTGTAATCGGATACTATACAGGAAAAACTCTAGAGGTTTGTGTTAAAAGTGGCTACTATCAACAATGTAAGTTTTGGCAATACAAACTCGACAGCGCGGAGTTTGAAGAATGGAAGGAGAATCATGTCAATAACGGTCTCTGCAAAGCTAATCACGTTGAACCATCAAGTAATATGGAAGTCTCTGCCATAAAAGAAATGTTTCAACGGTCACTAGATCATCAAGTCAAATACAAAAATTATATTGGGGAGGGCGATTCGAAAACCTATTCTGGAGTAGTAGCATCGAAACCATACGGCAAGAATTTCGTAATAAACAAAAAAGAATGTGTAGGACACATTCAGAAAAGAATGGGCAAGAGATTACGCAATCTTGTGAAAAATACGGTGAAAGAAGTGATATTTGAAAATAGAAAAACAATTAAAAAAAAAAAAATTTTTAGGGGAAAAAATAGGCTTACTGGCAAAATGATTGACAAACTAACAATTTATTACGGTCTTGCGATTCGCTGGAATAAAAATTCAGTTCAAGCAATGAGAAATGCTATACGGGCAATTTACTATCACTATAGCTCAATAGATGTAAATCCAATGCACGATAAATGTCCCATTGGCGAAGATTCTTGGTGTAAATGGCAAAGAGAAGCCGTTACAAAAGAACCAAAACTACACTCTTACGAACCATTGCCTAGAGATGTTTTAGAAGCTATAAAACCTATTTACGAAGACCTAAGTAAAGATGAACTTTTAAAAAGATGCATCGGAGGTTTGGCCCAAAACAACAATGAGAATCTGAATCAATTGATTTAGAAAATCACGCCCAAAATCTTGAGTGGTACTTTAATTATTGTTGAAATTGCTGCTCATGTAGCTGCATGTACTTTTAAAGAGGGTAATTTTACTCTCCTGGCAATGCTTCAAGATATGGGAATAAGTACGGGGTCAAATTCACGTGAATGAACGCGTGATTCCGATAAATTACGAATGGAAAAATCCGAAAGAAAAACTAAATACGAGCGTTAAGCATGCCGTGTCTAAAGAAGACAACAGCAAAAAAAGGCTCTTGACATCTACCATGAAAGCTCTCAATTATTATATGGGCCTGGTATTGATAATTCTGTGTTAGTATTAAATTTTATTTTGAGACTTGCCATCTGTGGCATTTAACGTCAATTCATTTTTGTTGATATAAAAGAAATCCACAATGGAATTATCGACGTATTGGTGTGAGGGCGCCGCGCACTGTATGTGCCTTTCACCTTTTCCCCCTTTTTTTAGACTTAAGCGATATGCTGAGCGAACAACACTGCTCCTCTCTCGCATAATAATTGTTTTTCAGAATTGTGTTAATTCATACTTTGAAATAAATAAATAATTAATCTACTCTATCAAAGGTGTATTATTCAACAATTTTTGTCATAAAATTCTTTATAAATAAAAAAATTTTCGGAAAAATCGAAATATCTCTATGTCAGTACATGCTCAATGGTTTTCTAAAGAACTATGCAAATTTTCAAAAGGATAGGTTGAATACTTTTTCTAGTTATGTTTCTCACCGATTTGAAAAATCTTGACATATAATGTTGTATCTTTGAACTGTGATTCCTCGAAATAACATTTTTCAAGTCGGTGAGAAACGTCACTCAAAAAGTATTCGACTGATCCTTTCGAAAATTTCACAGTTCTTTATAAGCCCTTTGCGCAGGTACTGATGGCGAGATATTTCGATTTTTCCGAACATTTTTTTTGTTTATAACAAATTTTCCGAAAAAAGGTTGATTTTTCATGTCTGGACGCAATTTTAACGTTTTTTTGAACTTCAAAATTAAGTCAAAATTCGAAAAATCACTATAAATGAAAAAAACTCTGCGTCAGTACCTGATAAAACTGATAAACTAATAGGGTAATTTTGCATTGTTCGTTTCAGATGATTCTGTGAAAATTTACGTGTCTCACCAGAATTTTCACGACTTTTTCGTAGATTTGCTCTCAAAGGTCCTAAAATGACAATTTTTTTTATAAAATTTTCACAAAATACTCTCGAAGTCATGTACTTTCACATGTACATTGTAGAAATAAATTTTTTTTTACTAGTAAAAATAAATGGGAAAAATTGAAAAAATCGATAAATCAGCACCATACCCCCCTCCCCTTAATAGCACGGCCTCAGGCCATCTCATATATCTGTCCATCATAGTAAGCAAAAATCGAAAGCCACCGCGACTCGGCAAAGGACGGACAATGCCGATGTGTACATGATCGAAGCGAGTGTCAGGATTATCAAAATGCAACGGCACAGGTTTAGTGTGGCATCCGACTTTGCCTATTTGACAGCCAATGCACGACTTGCAACCGGAAGCTATGAACCTATCCATATTCGGCCACACGTAACGTGCTTTGATGCGACCTTTTATTGCTCTTGCGCTGTCATGAGAAATTTAATGCAAAGTCTCAAAAACTTCATCTCTGAGCTCGACCGGCACTTAAGGTCTTGTACCTTTCTCGTGTTGCTCACAGTATATTTCCAGTTTGTCAGGGCCAATAGGCAATTTACGCAACTTCAAGACATGATCAGGGTCATCGAGGATGCTCTTAAGTTCCGTGTCATAATTTTGCTTGGCGTGTAATTTTTGCAGATTAATATGAGAAGGAATATTAATGCTATCCAAATGAAAAAACTCGCTCTCGAACCGATCTTGCGAAAGCTGAGACTCCTCAATTTCCACCCGCGACCAAGCGTCGGGGACGTCGTTGAGCTTTCCTGGCTTATACTCGAAGCTAATCTCGAATTGGGCCAAATAAAGCAATTTTCTAACGCGATGTGGAGGAGCTTTTCCCTGTAATGAAGTTTGGAAGCTAATTAACGGCTTGTGATCCGTTACGACCGTAAATTTACGGCTTTCAAGGTAGTAATGAAAGTATTTTATTGACTCCACTATCGCCGTAAGCTCTCTATTGAATGTGGAGTATTTTGTTTGTGCCAAGTTAAATTTTCAAGAAAAAAAAGCTAGAGGCAACCAAACCTGATCAATTTGCTGTTCAAGAGCACCTCCCATAGCTACATCAGATGCATTAATGACGATTCGAATCGGCTCGTGGAAACTATAGTATAACTGCGTCGCTAAAACTTTGCTTACATTTATCAAAAGTTTTGACAGCTTGTGTATCCCATCAAATCGGACGCTTGTTATTCTCACGAGAATCAGTCAAAAATGTATTCAATTGCGCCTTGCAACTCTGCGGTGCGCGGTAGGCTAGTGCGATAAAAATTAATGACGCCGAGGAGTCTCCGAAGTTCCTCGATAGTTACTGGTCGCAAAAAATCTAAAGTAACTTTAATTTTTTTGTTGATGGGCTTATATCCGTCAGCCGATACAACGTATCCCATAAAATCGACAATGTTGCGGCCAAAAATACATTTATCAACATTAAGCTGCAACGATATTTGTTGCTGAAGATCCAGCACGATCTCGAGATGTTCTTCATGCTCGTGCCTGAAGAATTAAATCCAAATTATGCAACGCCGCGTCGACATAGCATTGGAATGTCTGCACGGCGTTTCGGAGGCCGAATGTCATGACTTTAAATTCAAACAAGCCGAAAGGCGTAATGACAGCTGTTTTCGGGGCATCGTCGGGACTGACTGGAATCAGGACTTAAATGCCTTTTTCAAATCTAACGTCGAAAAGATTGACTTACCTGACAGCGAAACGGAAAAATTCAACAACCGTGGTATCGGATAAGCATCAAATTTTGTAACTAAATTTAAACGGCGATAGTAGCCACAAATGCGCCAAGAATTATCCCTCTTACGCACCATATGGATAGGACTCGCCCAAGGGCTTGACGGAAGTTTAATCATGCCAGTTTTGTACGGTTGGGAAAACTATTCCTTAGCGGCTGCCAATTTTGCCGGAGCCAATCTACGAGCCTTGCAAAAAATAGGCTTGCCCTCGGTTTCAAATAATGAAACACTTTTGTACACGTTATGGGCTTGGGTGAAGCAAGTGTTGTTGCTTCCGGAAATTTACTAAGAATATGGGCAAAGTCTGAGTTAAAATTAATCACGGACATGCTGCGAATTTTAAGCTTATCGCTGTTAATGCGTGAAACAAAACCACGACTGAGCCTGACGAGTCCATCAGACATTTACACGTCAAATCTGGCAATAAATGAAATTCTTATAATATATCACCTCTCAAAATTGGGTATGACGACGAGATAATTCAACTTTTTGCATTTTTCAATGCATTTTACCAACATGTACGATTAATTTTTACCTTCATTTTTTCAAAAAAGTCATTTTTTTTACTTCGAAATAATGCCAAAAACTCAAAAATCATATTAAACGTGATATCTCGACGTCATAACCTCATAATTTATGTAGATAAATAGTGAAAAAAATTCGGAAAGAATCGGTCGAGTAGATTTTCAGTTACAGTATCCACCGCAATTGATCTTTTTTTTCCCGTTGTGCCAGAAAATTTGCTATAGTTAGCTTATTTTTCACTGATTTCAGCTCAAAATTCAACTGATTGTTCTTCACATAACCATTTATAATGTAGAGTCACCTCCCCAGTGATTGAAATCGCACCAGTGAATGAAACTTTATTTATAAATAAGTTCACATTTATGGAACGCTTTTCGGTGGCATAAGTCGCACATTCTGGCACGGATGCGTTCGCATCACACTCGCATACGCTCGTGCACTAACCTCACTTCGCCTTACCAGAAAGTGTTACTTATGTATCGGAAAAGGGGGCATAAATGTGAACTTAGCACAGTGCTATAAAATGTTGTACGGTACTCGTGACATAAGGGACACTTTTTGCTCTCTTACTTTTACTTTTTACTTACTTTTTACTCGCTGCGCTCGGGTCCTAAACTACGCCGTGCCAAAAAGTGTTACTTATGCCACTAGTATCGTAAAGTACAAATAATTTAATTAAACTGAACTAATTTATCGGTAATGAAATTTTATAATATAATTGAGCATTAATACTAAATATTTCCATAGATTTTAACAATTTTCTGAATATATTACTATTAATTAAATGACTCTGAAAATAATTTCATTTACTGGTAAAAATGCTCTATTCAATGGTGCATCGTGTATTTTTTTCCTTATTTTATTAATGAAAGTCGAAAGTAAAAATTCTGCAAAAATTCTATTCATTAGAAAAAGACATTTACTATTATAATCCATCTGAATAATAGCCTTTAATTTATTAAAAACGTTGATTTGAGCAAAATTTAAGCAAACTTTTTTGAAACCTTTCATTCACTGGGTAGGTGAATCTATATAATTTATAGATAAATTCATTTGACTATGTGCTCAAAAAAAATGATTAAAATGCAGCTCGAAAACCATTGAAGAAGATCCTACCTCCCCCCTCCTAACATTACCCAGGATATTCTTAAGATTCTCTAAATCACTGATAGTGAATTTACGCACTAACTCGTCCTTCAACTTTTCGTATCTGTCACCGGCCGACGCCAAATCGATAGCAGAAGACGTGGTTGCGATCAAGTCTTCATCCAAGTTACTAGTCGCATACATATATTTATCTGCGTCATCAAACATATTCTTGTAAATTCTTGTAAATTGCGATATCGATAATGCGCAAGTTATAGTCCAATATAGTCCAATCGCCCAATTTTATTGATTGATGAGGTATTCAAAACATGGAAAAGTAAAAGCGTAAATACTTTTTAGCCAGTTTGACTTGACTGCGTTAGACTGATACCATGATGCGCTAATACATGGTATTTTTTAACAATATTTAATATTAATAACTTCATTATGCTCTATAAATATAGTTCATGTCACAATAGACATTACTTTGTCAGAGCATGCAGAAATACTGAGAGTACATACAGCTTGATTTAAAAAAAATGATCATATCAATGATTTGTGACACTACAGAATTTCGTGTCAGAGCCGAGCAGTGATTTTGATGAGCGAACCACGCCAGGGCCGGAATATAGCACCAGAAGAGCAAATAAGAGAGCCGATGTATTTCATAAATTGTAATTCGCGCCGGACAATAACTAATTTGGAGTTAGGGCCGCTAGGGCGCGTGACGTCAGAGAGCGAGAACGAGCTGCGTCGGTGTGGCATTCACGTGTTGACCACGAGCGAGAGAGTACGAGAGTTACGAGTGAGTTTCTGTGCCGAGTGAGTAGAGGCACGAGTGAGTCTTTGTGCCGAGTGAGTAGAGGCACGAGTGAGTCTTTGTGTCGAGTGAGTAGAGGCCCGAGTTAATTTAAGTGAGAGAGAGAGAGAGAGAGAGAGAGAGAGTGCGAGCAGTGTTGAAAAGTGTTAGACGTGTCCGGTGTGAGAGAGCAGTTGGTGTTTTTGAGAAGCATTGAGAGCGACTCAATAGTTATCGCGTAAATTGATTGTAGTCACGAAGAGCTGGTTCGCGATACCTTGGACTGTGGTCTTTGGCCGCCGAGAATACGATTTGCCTGTGCCCATATTGCCTGAGTCTACTTAATTAAGAATCATCGCCAAGGAGACAGAACGTCGGATCGTCGATAAAGAAATAGCGCCAGAGTCGTGTACGAGAGTGTGTGTGCCTAGTCGTGATCGCGCCAGATAATTACGCCAGTTCTTTTGATAAATAAAAATGATTTCTCGTAAATAATAAATAAGTGTTTGTGTTTTATTTTATTTCGCCTTTCTTTCCCGTTCCCTCGAACATCGCGTTTCTAGCCCTATTCGAGCTCGCGACCTTTACAGTGCGGCGGTGGCCGGGCATCGCAAAGTCACCGTGTCGCAATTGGCATCACCCTTGTGGGGAATGTGAAAAGAAAGGCAAATGATTATAATTAGCATCAGTGTGAATGATGAGTGAATGAAATAAGTTGCAAACAAAAGAAGGTTCTCGAACGATCGAACCAGCCAGAACGCTTGTCGCTGTTTTCGCGCGCGCGAGCCTGTCGGTCAATTTCGTGGAAGCACGAGAAGGCGCACGAGCCTGTAGAGAAGAAGAAGAGCCATCACAGTCGTGCCAGCATACACTCATAAAGTTGTGTATCGACGACGGTTACAAGTAACGCGCGCTTCACGCACAGGTCGACTTCGACAAGAAGACCGAGTGTAACAACGATGAGTCGCATGTCGGTATATTCGCCATTACATTGGCCAGGAACTCATAGCTTGCACTGCAGGCCGCACGTACTGATTAACCAAGAAGTTACCACAGTCGTGCATAGCAATCAGTACAAATACGTATCGGCCACGCCACAACACCTTACATGTAGCGCTGAGACGTACGAAAAGCAAAGCGCCGAGGTACTCGATCAACATAGCGCCGCGATGTATGATCGAGTACGAGCAGCAGAAGGGCTGCCGAGTTCCAAGCGAGAGATGCACGAATTCTACGCTGAATATAATAGTAACGCCACGAAAAAGGACCGTGCTCTTTATGCGCCAGAACAACAGGTCACATGGATTTCAAACAACGGTGAGAAGTTGCCAGTGAATGTGTTACGCGGGAACGTCAAATTTTGATAAAGTTCGTTTGCCTTCGAACGGTAGCCCTGAGAAGGCTAAGAACCGAAAGGAGTTTTAAGAGTTTACACTCTTGTTACTGCCAAGACGGTTTGAATTGAACTTTTACAAAGTTCGTCAGCTTTCGAGCAGTAGCCCTGAGAAGGCTAGTAACCGAAAAGAGTTTAGGAGTTTACACTCTACCACTGCTAAGACGGTTTGAATTGAACTTTTACAAAAGTTCGTTAGCTTTCGAAAGGTAGCCTTGAGAAGGCGAGTAACCGAAAAGAGTTTAGGAGTTTACACTCTGCCACTGCTAAGACGGTTTGAATTGAACTTTTACAAAAAGTTCGTCAGCTTTCAAACGATAGCCTTGAAAAGGCTGGAAACCGAAAAGAATTTCAGAGTTCGCACTCTGCAATTGACAAGTCGGTTAGCCTCGATCTTTAGCAAAAGTTCGAGGTCTTTCGAAATCCTACGTGAGATGGTCCTGAAAAGGACCGAGGCCGAGTTGGCGTGTACAAGTTCCAAATTGTTTCGTTGGTGATTGATGTGGATCAAGTGGTAGCCGAGATCCGATGTTGTTCCGTAGTCAACTCTGCAACAGAAGGTTGGAAACCCCGTTGAGCTCGTAAACTTGGCTGCGGTGACTCTGCGATGAATTTGTCTTGGCCTTGCTGGTCAGTTGCGGCCGGAAAGTCCAGGCCGCACTCGCTGAATGGGAAAGATCGAGGCTCGAAGTGGCCCATACTTAAGCCCTGGCGGGGATAAGTAGCTTGTGGGTGCCGGCGCTGCGCCACCTAGCGGTCGCTAGTGAAGCTTCTCAGCGCAAGAAGTGGAAAGGAGGCTTGGAGAGGAGCGAGAAATAATAAGATTGAGTATATGTGTATAACTCAGGTTTATTAACGTTCCCTAGGCCAAGCTCTCGTGGCGAGCAAGATCCGACTCCGGAAAGTCCAGGAGTGGAACTGCGTGCCGAATCGAATCGGCGCTGTCTTTTATACCGCTGGCCGGTCGGCGCGCGAGCCGGCAGCGGCCAAGTGGCGGAGTGGGGATACGCACGCAGGAGTCTCGTGTCGTTGGCGTATATCAAATGCTATATTGGAGAATTACAAAAGCGACGAAGAGCAGTGGGAGACGCCGCTGTTCGTACACGGGCGATCCTCACCATCAACGCCTAGCAGAAGAGTGTTTGTTAACGACGGGTTAGTACACGAAGGTCAAGACGGTGAACCAACAGACACGATATGCACTTTCCACTTTACGTCGATGTTTTCCTTGCCAGACAAAAGAACCAATGCACCAGCTAGAACGACAGAATACTCTGTAAATTATAATGACACGGCTCCAGCCACGCCTACAAGAATCCGCCGATCAAACCTGCATGGTCTACACCGCTCTGAGGAAAGTGACTTTAGGAAAAGAGTTAGCAATTATCGTGTCTACGCTGCAGCCAAAATACCGAGACTGGAAACGTTCATCGTTAAAACAATCAAACATCATATAAAAAATGCTATGCAAGTCTCCTCAAACATCTTGATATCAGATCCTTTCTTTCCGAACGATGAATACCACATACGAGCTTGCGAATCAGGCTTCACACCGCCTGAAACCTTCAAATTCCTCGATGAAAACTCACTTATAATATCAGCCAACATGGAACATACATTCTACAACATAATAAGGCACAGCCGGAACAAGAGAATCAGCGGAGAGCCACATCGGATGGCGAAAGACCCAGGCTTACTACCGGCGGACATAGCTGCACTGAGAAAATTTAGCTACTACAAAGAGAAGAGCACGGTGCCATGACAATCTCTCGCCCGCCTGGACAACCACACTCCTGCTCTTTCTAATCTCCTTTTCTTTTTTTTTTTTTTTTTTGTAACACATAAGCCTTGCAGTTTTTTCACACACTGTGTTTTTCCTGCGTTGGCATACTTTGTATAAATTACCAGTTAATCTGGACCATATTTATTTCCCAATCCTAGTTTATATTAGTACAGCGAAGTATCATTGATACATTCTGTATATGCTGCGACACTCAAGTGCATTTTTTTGTATGGTTTTTTTTTCTTTCACTCCTGCACATTGTATATAATAATCTATTAAATCAATAAAAAACCATTTATAAATTAAAAAAACACAGGTGTTGTACAGCATTGACGTCAATAGCCGATGGTAGTAGTCGCAGCTGGATTGACCCTTCGCTCACATGGGCCGCACGGTTCGCGAAGTCGCAATGACGAAAAGAGAACGTGAGTCTACACGGAAAAACTTTTGACCATGTTTTACGCTCGAACACATAGAGATACATTCGTGCTCTGAGTCGAGTACAATTCATGCTCAGTCTCGAGGCTGAATCGCGCTCAGTGGTGGTCACAAAACAAGTTCAGTAAAACTTGCGTGAGATTCGTTTTCAGAATTCGAGCGTGAAACATGGTCAAAAGTTTTTCCGTGTAATTTATAAACGAAACTAATGCCAGAAATACTCCTCGCAATTTTACCGATTCGTTCTCGATCGAACCGCGTCGATTATATACCCGCTCAAGTCGTGCGAATCTCGCGTCATGCACTTACAGCGTTCAATCGTATCTTGATCTCGCGACACGGTCGAATTTCGGAGCAACGCTCCCGATGCTAACTCTCTCACGGTCACCGAGTATCTCTCCCTATTTCGCGCTCCAGACACTCGCAAGACGATCCAATGGGTCACGTAACCAATTTGTAGGCCCTTGTTCCATAAGGGAGAAAGAGATAGGCCATTTCGCGTGCTTTGACACGCGGATTCTCTCTAGTATACACACAAGTACACACACGCGCGTCGTTGCGGCTGCTGCGTTAGGTACAAGAGTGGCTTGTATCCTGTCACAGTCGGACTTAATGCCGAAGAGGGGAGAGACATGTGACAACGTAACTTGACTGTCACAAATGATCTTGCTAACCGTGAGAAATACCCAAGTAAAAAATAAAATAAAAATTTTAGTATGTCCCCAGAAATAAAAAACAAAATGTTAAAATTACAAATTGTATAGTTGATTGGTAGTAATTAAAATCATATTTATTTTCAGATAAATGATATTTCGTCATTAAAAAATGAAGTTAAACAGCTTCAAGTTGCAGTTAGCCACATAGAACCTTTCATCAAAACCTTTACTCCAACTATGGATATGAGTACATCCAATACTTTCACAGACAATGAAAGTAATTTGCATTTACAAATATTACTAGATCATTTGATCAATTTACAATTTCAAAACAGCTCATTGATTCCTAAGTCTTCTAAAGATAAAGATGATACGAATGGTAAAAATTTAATTATCAAATAAAATAAAAAATTCAATAATAGTTAAGATTCCTAAGACAAAAAATAATTTTTTTTAAAATAAATTATGAGTATTATGTCCGAGGTTCAGCTATATAAAACTATTTCACTGTTGCATCGATGAAATTAAAAAACAAGTTTTAAAAAGATCTGAATTAAGTAATGAATGCTGGGTACGAAAGAAATTATACCAAATGGTGGGTAATAGGATAACATTTTTTGAATAAAACTTCCAATCAGCAACGTATCCTATTTATCACTTGTATTGTAGCCCTGCAAAGCGCGTCGGCGTACATAATTTACAAACACAACAAGCAAGGGCTAGGCCGCCCGACTCACCACTCACTTTCCTGAGTTGAATATGCCATCGATTATCCTGATGGTCCGCTTCGCCGTTGAATCAACTTCTTTTCTCTAGCGCACTCGAATTGACTCGTACTGGTACTCGCACTCTACACTCAAGTGACATTGGGCCTTATTACCCACGCAGTACTCGTCAGTCCAACTTACGTATCCAATTAATGTATACGCTTCTTTACGTTCTTACACTTTTCACTCACATGAAATCGGATTGAAAATACGATAGTCAATTGTTATTCTTATAATTGATTGCTGTGAAAATATCACAATTTTTTACTTTACGATCTGAAATTATATTCTTTGTTTTTCCCACTGCAATCAATGCAGCTATGACCATCGCCACTCCGACTACAATGTCGCGCGCCGATGCCTTGGCCGCCACGGTCACTCCCCTCTCGGACTGAGCCAGAGCCGAATCGACATAGAGAACTTGGCCCAGGGATTTTTGTTCAATAAACATCTAATTATTGCCAACCCAGCCTTTTCACTTTTCTACCCTGCCTACCTACATGATACAGCAAGGATTCGTGAACAACCGAATCGTGGAGTACTTGTATAAGTAGCTTGGCATGTCTTTTCACTCTTGACTAGAGCTCTCCAGTTTCTTTTCCCGCTATCATCGTGGACGACCAAGGGCATCCCAGCCAGCGGGGGTGGCCGGCCTCAGGCAAGAAATCGAAGAGGTGGGATTCACTCGTCAAACTTTGCTCAATAGTTGCAGTCCCACTACAGCAGTCATATCGAGGCTAGGCCATAGCTCGAGTAATTGACCACCTGAGGGACTTGAAGGCCAAAGGAACCTTTCCACACGACGATCCAAAGTACGCCAGGGCAGAGAGGATTTTTGTCAAACAGCAGGCCACTCAGCGTCACAGGACCCGTTCTGTCGTGGTTACCACTGACGTCCTCCCTCCACTATGTGAAGTTGCGGAACCACGGCAGTTCGAGGAGTGCCTCGAGAATCGGCATGATCCACAAACCGACTAAGGCCAACTCTCCGTCGCTGCGCAGTCTGACCTGAGCCAATAACACCGATCCCATTGCACGTAAAAAACGTGACAAGCAGCGTTGCAAGGAGCTCTACAACAAGCAGAATACAGAGAGGAGGAATTAGGTGCCAAGTAGTAAACAATCGGCCCTTTTCGGGGCCACACTACAAAACATGAAAGGATTAAGCTGAAAAAGTAGAAAAAATTTTTTCAGAAAACAGGCATAAGAGCCTTTTTTATACCCCATTTGAAAGTACATCGATAAACCGCGTTATAGGGTAAACCGCGTTATAAGAACCCGCGTTATACGAGGGACTCCTGTACTTTGTCAAGTTAGATATTTAAAAATACTTAAATTAATTGGCATAAGTCTAAAAACCTTCAGCAATAAGTATTTGTTGTCTCTGAGCTGCCTGTCGTAGGTTTCCAAGTGTTAGCATGACACGATTGAGTTGTATGTGGTTTCATTTTGTTTGATGGACCATTAGCCATCAACGCAACCTGAAGCTAAGCATAAGATAAACTTTGACTACTTCCACATACAATTTAATAGAATATTTTGTTCATTAATGATCATTTTTGATAATTTTTAATAAAATATTCTATTAAATTGTATTTTGAAGTAGTCAACGTTGATCTTATACTTACCTTGAGGTTGCGTTAATTGCTAATGGACCATCAAACATAATGAAACCATCGGCATACCATGACCAGACCCGACCATGGGATGTCCAAGTATGTCCAATCTGAAGGAGGGCTTATCCGGAGTCTTGGGCTACTTGTGGGTTAGAACGGGAAAGGCACACGAAATAATAACTCGAACATATAACGAGTAATAATAAATATAACGATTTATTCACTCTCACTCGCACATTCACACTACAGTAATCAGTTGTGCAAGTCAGCTGACCTAAGACTCCAACTGTCTCGCAGGACAGCTGCGTCGGTGACTGCAATAACAATGACATACACTTTCACCAAGAAAGAACTATTCTTACATTGTTGCTGGTTCTTCTTTTCACTACAATAACTGACTAAGTCAGCGGGATGATAATTATTCCTGTGACGCGGCTCGACAAGGCGCGACACACGACGCAGTAGGCGCGAATATCACACTCACAATCACGCGAATACGCACACACGCAACTGACTAAGCTACTGATTAGTTAATAATATTATCCTAAATTGCTTAACGATGCTCTTCGTTCTTTGAGCTCTGGCCGAGCGAATCTAGCCTCGCCATCAGCCTCGACACTATGTCTCTCTCTCTCTCACTATTTCTGGCTGGGAGATCTTGGACGAGCGAGCACTTATCCTCTCTTGGCCACGCAGTGATGCAATCGGGCTTGGCTTGCCCTTGCAAATCAAGTGCAAACGCCGACTCTCTTATCGCGCGTGTGCACGTGGAACACACGGCACGTGAACTTATTATTTCTCTTGCACACTTCTCAAACTGCACTCGAAACTTTACTTTACTTTACGATGCTCTTGGCCACGAGTTAACCTCTTATCTCTTTCCGTTTGCACTATCACTCTTGTCGATACGAGGACTCACTCCTTACTGCCTGTTTCGCGTCGGCTCACCGGCGCTCGCGAGATGGCGGCAGGTGGTCTACTTTTGCACACCAACGCATTGTCGTGTCGCATCATGCTGCTGACTCGTGATTATATTCGTTGTCGATCTTGGTCTCGGCTCTGCTACTCAGCTGCCCTATTTCTTGACCTGAAAGTACCTACTCAATATGCATGATACTAGCTTGGCCGGTGTGCCAAGCTTACTATCGAAGAGAGGCATATTTGTCAATCATACTTTGAACATGAGACAAAGTCTCACGCACACTATCTATGCCTGATATGTACATACCAAAAATGTTCATTTCATCTCTGCCAAATAAACTTTTTCTATTATTTTGCTCCGTCACAACTAGATTGTGTAAAACTGTTTTGTTTTTATAGGTTATTTCAGCATTTATTTTTCCAATACTTTTCAGCGATGTATTGCCAAAATATTTAATCAACCTTTAGCTAGGGTTAAGCTCGATTTTATTTAAACATTTTTTGTACGCGTCATACGGAATAACAGATACTTCTGCGCCACTATCCAACTCCATGTGGAATCGAATAAGAACACCGACTGTTACGATTATTTCAAAAAGTTCATCGCGAGTTTCAGTATAATTCAAACTATAAACACTTAAGTTAGGTATGTATGAAGTCGGCTATCGACGAATAAAGAGCCAGAAAAAAAACTACACTAACTTTCACTGCAGCACGAAACTATAACTTTTTAGTTAACCTCGTTGCCAATTATGTGATATCCCGTATATCGATGCAATTAATAATACGAGATTAGTTTTAAGTATAATAGTTTATTAAGTATAAGATATAATAATAGTTAGAGTATAGGTGTGTTCAGGTAAGCGTGCACGACAAGTCTGAGCCTAGAGTGTGTGACGAGAATCCAGACAGGATCTCGTCTCTCTCCCCCAAAGCCAATATTCGAATATGTTGTACTCATTATGAGATTTGTTACAGGTGCAGAAGCGCGACCATGGCAGATCGCACGAGAGAGAGAGAAAGAGACATAAATTCACGTGCGCGGAAAAGACTGCGCGAACCTCGCGAGCGCATGGCGAAGATTTACGCGTGCGAACAGAGAAGCTACACGGTAGTACAGTCTGGGCCCGATTTCGAGCGACACTCGCAAGTCGAAATCGACGAATATTGTTAGCCCGCTGTAAATCGCGTCGCGAGTTTGAGTGATTGCAACGCGTGCATTTTTGAGTGCATTGTGAGCGAGTGTGTGAGCGGCCCGGAATCCATCGTCGTGGATTGGGCAGCGGGAATCGCAACCGGAGGCAGCTATTGTAAGTGCCAGCTTACCGACTTTCTCTCTCTCTCTCATTTGCATTGCGACTCGCATTCGCCGGTTTAGGCAAACACTCGCGCGCCGTGGTACTGCACCAAATTGCCGTTCTGAGCATGGCTGCAATTCCCTGATTCACTCACTTATCAATAATAATTATTTTTCCTTTAATTTAATTCTTTTGCGTCGATTGCTTTCCTATGCACTCTCCCCTCTTATTACTTTTTAGGTAACCGGACCCGGCCGCTAACGCGACCAACGCAGTACTTGTGATTTTATGCAGCAATACTAATTACCCCTTTCACTCGTAACTTCCCCCGTTACAAGTGGTACATGCAAGAGAGCTATCTGACTTAGTCACTAAATGTCGCTACAAAGTAGTCACTATATTACAATCATCAAGCTAATTTTTATTCGATAAACGATTGAACATTGTTTTTTCAGCAGTTCAAGCTATTTTGGATTCAGGAGGAAATATCGTCGTTTACGGGGGAAAAAATGAACCAAAAAAAAATACTTATAATGATAAACGATTAGTTGAAAATAAAAATCACGTAAAGAATGAAGATCTACCACATGACTTCACGCAAATTTCTCATAAGAATTTTGATGCAGCTAAAATTTCAAATATTACTACATCGGAAACTACTTTCTTTTATGACGATTCCAAAAAAAATATTCCTCATTTTTTATGTGAAAATCAAAATCGACAGAAGAAAAATCAAGACATTAGACGTAAGCAAAACATTTAATCTTTTATCAATTTTATTTAATGTAAAATTAAAAATACTTTGAAGGTTGAGTTTTTACTCTTCATCTCAGAAATAAGATAGTAGCAAAATGACAGATCCAAAAATGTGTTTTTTTCAAATTGCTTATTTATAATGTTACATGAAATTCTCATATTCAAAAAAATCAAATGATTTTGAATACGATACTTTCTTAAAGTCTCTAAAATAAAAACATAAATAGTAAAAAATGTATTATAATAAAATTGAAAACATGCGCGGCTTGTGCACACACACGTTCACGTGCTGTGCAAGCCTGCGAGTGATTCTCGCGCCTTGGTACGTGCTGACGACTGCTCTGCTATCTGCTCATTGTTTGCCTTCTCGCTCTCCCGTTTTTGCACTCGACGAATCTACACTAGACCGGGTCGTTTTTGCAAAAATTTTTTGTATCGCCTGGGCTCATGGTTGAGCTGAAAGTTCAAGGTTTTAGATGAAAAAAGCCGGGCTGCAGAAGTCAAAAAAGTGACCGGAACCGGTGTCGATAGGCTTTCGAAGTTTAAAAACGTGCTTCGGAAATTTAGCAAAATCGCTCTGAAAGAGGCAATCATATAATAGATTGCTAACATTGCTCAGAAGGTAAAATTTATGTCGACAAGACGTTTTCTTACGTATTTTTGTGTGTAGAAACGAATTCCGTAGTCAGTTTTGACCTAGGAGAACGATTTCATTGAAAAAATGCACTTTTTCGATATCTTTATTCTGCGTAAAAAACAAAAAATCGTCTTGTAAATTTTTAAAAATGAACAGAAAAAATTTAGAAAATTTTTTGACACTGCTTAAGTTTAGGATTTTTTATGACGAATCCAATGGTATCCAATTGTTCAATATGCACATCGCAAGGTGCATAGCCGAGGCGCTATTGTAGCACTACCTGGCGACTTCGGAGCACATCCCCTCTCCGCCGGAACTACAAGACGCTCCGGTTTCGGAGAGCAGTTAGCTGCGAGTGTCGGAGCGCGTTACACAGCCTGTTGTGTTGATCTCCCAACCTATTGTCTTTTTTACATACGATTCAAGTTACAAATTATAATAAAATTCTTTTCATTACAACTGCACATTTTTGACTATTTTATTGAAAATATCTACAGTCCACTTATCTCATAGTAAACACCAATGGTAGAAAAATACATCTTTATCCCAAAAAACGACATTACGAAAAATTGAAAAATCGAAAAGTGTATTAGTTTCTTCCAGGAAATGGCTAAGTAGAATCAACTATGGAAAAAATTGCATGAAACGGTCTGATAGGTTCTTTTCTCACCTTTCCAACGCCGGTTTCAGAAGTTAAAAATTAGCAAGATTCGCTGAGATACAGCTATTTTTGTACGATGCATTTTTAAGCGTATATTCTACTTCGCTGGTTATTAAGGGGACAAATACACCTTAAATTTTTCAAAAATCGATTTTTTTTTTATTGATGTATTCTCTAGCATTTTTCCTCCCCTTTCCAACGCCGTTCTCAGAATTTGAAATACTTAAAAGTTACGGAAGCTAAATCAAATTTAGTGATGCAGCGATCAACGATAAATTTAAAAAAAATGACTAAAAAATCACTAGCCCGATTTAAATCGTTACTAGTGATATTTAGAATGAAAATCGTTCAAATTTATTTTTCCATCGAAGAACGCCCTCTAGATAGTCGATTTCGTACTACAATGTTGCAATACTGTGTATCGGCCTTTGTAACCGCCTTTTTCAAACTGCGTTCTATTACAGTCGTTAGTCCTCCTACAAAACAAAGTATATGTTATTATAAAATAAAGTATAAGTTGATTGCTGTTATTGTGGTTAGTTTTTGATTGAAGTTTTTGTGTTTTTGATTGGTTTTTCATTACCTTTTGTTATGGAACCTGCTAAAAAAGGCTCAGGTGTCATCCTGATAGAAAAGGGTCAATTGGCCGAAAGAGAAATATCATTTTTAAACGTAATCAATTCAAACCCCCACCAGCGACAATCAAACTTGAAAATGCTAAGCTAAGATCTAAAACTGAAGAAGAAATTTATAAAAAGTCTGCTTCAAGAAAAAAAATTAAAAATTCATCTTTAGATGATATTGAGAAAAGCTCTGTTCAATATCGTTTAGTTGATTTTTCATTACTATTACCTTTTTTGGAGAACAATGTGTATTGTAAGTGTGGATATCAATTGAAATTTTCTGAATCAGAAACTCGTGGTCTTGGTTTTATGATAGACATGGAATGTAAAAATCACAAGTGTTCGGTTGCTGCTTCTGTTTCTTCATGCAAGAAAATTGGCGAGAAAAAAAATCTCTATGAAGTCAACAGAAGATCTGTTGTGGCAATGCGAGCAAATGGTCTTGGGTTGAAAGGATTGCAAACCTTTTGTGGAATAATGGATTTACAACATCCAGTAAATCAAAATTCCTATGATCTCATCAACTCAGCCTTTAAGACAGCATCTGAAAATATTGCAAACGAGTCCATGCAGCAAGCACTCCAAGAAGAAGTTAAACTCACTCCTGAAAAAGATGATGGATTGTCTGTGTCAGGAGATGGTACATGGCGCAAACCAGGGTTTACTTCATTACAAGGTGCTGCATCTCTAATTGGTTATAAATCTGGAAAAGTAATAGATATTGTTACAAAAAAAGCATACTGTCAATCATGTAAACACTGGGAACAAAAAGATAAGGATACTGCAGAGTACCAAGAGTGGTTTGACATCCATCAAGAAAGTTGTACGGTTAACCATACTGGAAGTGCTTGACAAATGGAAGTAGATAGCATCGTAGAAATGTTCAAGCGCTCACAAACCTTGCATGACGTCAAATATAGAAATTATATTGGTGATGGAGACTGTAAAGTTTACAAAAGAATTGATGAAGTCAAACCATATGGAAAAAATTATAAAGTATTCAAAAAAGAAGACATTAATCACGTAGGCAAAAGGATGGGCAAACACCTTCGAAATAAAAAGAAAGCTCTTGGAAAAACTCACCTCAGCGATGGCAAAACCATTGATGGTAGAAATAGATTAACAGCTAAAGCTATTGATCAGCTGTCAAATTATTACACCAAAGCACTAAGAGAAAACAATAATTTAAATGATATGAAGAAAGCTGTGTGGGCCACATGGTACCATAAAAGATCAACTGATCAAGAGCCAGAACATCACCTCTGCCCAGAAGGTACAAAATCTTGGTGCTCTTGGCAAAGTTCAAAAGCTAAAGGCACGTTAGCATCACACAAACACACTGCTTCTCTTCCACATGCAGTAATGGATTCCATTAAACCTATCTACGTAGAATTGTCAGATGATGCTCTTCTTTCCAGATGTATTGGTCATTATTCTCAAAATTCGAATGAGTCTCTAAATAATTTGATTTGGAAGTATGCACCAAAAAAATTATGGAGTGGTGCGATAGTCTTGGATATTGCTGCATCTATTGCTGTTGCCACCTATAATGGTGGAAAAATGGCACTCTATAATATCATGAAAGAGATGATGATTATTCCTGGTACAAATGCTGTGCAATTCTTCCACACAGAAAATGATAAAAGAATTTATCACTCAGACCTCAGAGATCAGTCAGCTTCAAAATCTGCTGGACAAGAAAGGCGTAAAAGAAGACATGAGCAGGTTGAAGATGACAGCTATATTCCAGGCGGTTATTAATTGTAATGTTTTTCACCTGTAAGAAATTTATATAATTAAAACAATAATATTTATATACGTAAAATAACAAAATATATGATTATTTTACCTGTGTTATAGGTAGAGATGTATTCTTCAATCTTGATTGTTCTCCTCGTTTACGTTCTCATTGTCTCTTACAGAAGTTGACAAATATGAATATCACCTTCTTCTTCTGTCCTCTTTCAATACCTGTAATTATAATAAAAGCAATCACAAAGCATCATATCGTTTGGGATAGAAATGTATAATAAATTTAAAATAGTTACTTATCTGATAAGATCCTTTTGTTTTTTCTCTTTTTTACCATTCGTTGACTAACAATTACATTTATCTATGTATAAACATTAATAGGACTAACATTACTAATTAATTTTGCAAAATCAAACAACAGATTTAGACAACAACATACGATGCAAAGAGTGACAGGTCTAAAAAAGAGGTTAGCGCAAACTAAATACGCAGCAGACGTACTGGCAGCACTGGCCGGCGCCCGGCAGTCCGCAGTCTGTGATTCACTGACACACTTTTTATTGCGATATCCCGTCGAAGATGTTCCAGCTCAGCGACGAAAAGTACAAGCCGATACGGATTGATGCCAGGGGCAAGTTGGGTCGGACGCCGCGGATCAAGAGGTGGCCGAGTTGCTGCTGAGAAGAGGCGCCGATCAGAACTCCACCGACATCGACGGATTGACGCCTCTGCTGCACTTTATTTGCAAGAAAAACAAATCAGCCGATAATAACGAGGTCGTGGACTTGGCGAAGATGCTATTCGAGATCTGCAATGTTATGCAGCGGACAGTGCGAGTCAATGCTCAAGATAAATTGGACAGCATAACCTTGCACTATGCTCTAAACTGGAGTAACAATGAGATGGTCGAATTACTGCTGAGAAGAGGCGTGGATCCGTGTTTGATAAAGTGAGACATATGTGCAAGAAAATTGGTGAAAAAATGCCTCCTTAACACAGTGAAATTTTTGAAAAAATTTGGCTTCATTAGTTTTGTTTTAAATCATTGTTATTTATAGAATTTAGTACTTAACACTAGTTGATAGTAATTATTAGTACATGTGATTTTGATGAAAAAAGTGTTTGATAGCTCAAGTCAACAATCTTGGAGGATTAATATTATCAGTGATGAGTGGAGTAAAGTTTTAATGAATAATTCTTGCTCATACTTTAACTGCATTTTCTGGACACTTATAATTTCATTAATTTTTGTGCGCTTATCGTAACTTTTAAGTTGAACCAATAACTTGTTTAAGACCCAGGTGGGCTCATTTTGTTTGTTGAAAGTATGGCTATGGTCGCTACCTCAGACAAAGTGATAGCACCAACTAAAGGTTTTGTGTGGCTATAATTGTGAGATTATTCAAGTAAAGTGAAACAAAATTAAATAAAAATATTGGTCTAATGCAAATATTATGGTTCTAACTTATTGGATATCTGTGCCAGAGGTAGCGACCATAGGCATACTTTCAACAAACAAAATGAGCCTATCTGAGTCTTGAATAAGTTATCGGTTCAACTTAAAAGTTACGATAGGTAGCCATACAATGTAATTTGTAATTTTCTTGGTCAAGGGGACATTCTGTAAATTTAGAGTCACTTTTCTACTATCTGGGGGTGAAAATTTTTTTTTTTAAAGGGTCAGTAAAAAGCTTTAAAATTGACTAATCTGAATTTTTATTTTAGGTATAATTTTTTTTAATATGAAAAAAAAAGGATTTTAAGGTGTATGTGTCCCCTTAAATGAATAGAGCTGGCTCAGAATTATTGAATTTTAAGCTTAAAAATGCATCGTACAAAAATAGCTGTATCTCAGCGAATCTTGCTAATTTTTAACTTCTGAAACCGGCGTTGGAAAGGTGAGAAAAGAACCTATCAGATAGTTTCATGCAATTTTTTCCATAGTTGATTCTACTTAGCCATTTCCTGGAAGAAACTAATACACTTTTCGATTTTTCAATTTTTCGTAATGTCGTTTTTTGGGATAAAGATGTATTTTTCTGCATTAAAATAATTTCAAAGTGTATACTTATTTATACCATTGGATTCGTCATAAAAAATTCTAAACTTAAGCAGTGTCAAAAAATTTTCTAAATTTTTTCTGTTCATTTTTAAACGTTTACAAGACGATTTTTTGTTTTTTACGCAGAATAAAGATATCGAAAAAGTGCATTTTTTTCAATGAAATCGTTTTCCTAGGTCAAAACTGACTACGGAATTCGTTTCTACACACAAAAATACGTAAGAAAACGTCTTGTCGACATAAATTTTACCTCCTGAGCAATGTTAGCAATCTATTATATGATTGCCTCTTTCAGAGCGATTTTGCTAAATTTCCGAAGCACGTTTTTAAACTTCGAAAGCCTATCGACACCGGTTCCAGTCACTTTTTTGACTTCTGCAGCCCGGCTTTTTTCATCTGAAACCTTGAACTTTCAGCTCAGCCATGAGCCCAGGCGATACAAAAAATTTTTGCAAAAACGACCCGGTCTAATCTACACCTTGCGTGTGTCTTGTGCGAGATTCACGGTCATTTCCCCGAATTCATTTCCCCGAATGATAATTTCCCCGATGTCTTTTTCCCGGAGAGCACAACCTCCGAATTTTTTTTAATTTTATTTTATTGTTTTATATTACAATACATAATTAATCTAGAGAAATGTTTTCGCGTATCAAGTGCAAGTAATCGAGCACACGTTGTAAACCATACGTGTCGTAAGTTTCGACCATAGCTCTTAAACGATTGCATCATTTTGAATTCGGCATCTTCCACTGTTGACCATCGGCAGTAAACCAAGCATCGTTAGGTAGATCAGCATAAGTAATCGGTGGTCATCGCGGCAATGCAAGGAAAATAAATCTAAGTATTTCACTCGGAAATCAATAAAAATTAGCGCGTTGATCAATTATTTTCGTTAAAATGTAACATCGCATTACCCGCTTAGTTTTCCAGGCAGAATGTTTTTAAAACGTTTCTACTACGTTGTACACGTTCAGAAATGAAATTTAGGGGCGGACATTTAAATATTTCTGGAAGGTTCTACAAACGTTTTTTAAACATTTTTCTGAAACGTTCCAAGGCTTCAAATATAACGTTTTAATAACCTTACGAAAACGTATCGTGCTATAAGGGGTTATAATTGTTATTAATTTTTCAAACATATTTACTCAGTTTTGAAGTAACTAAGAGTGATTTAAGTGAAAATAAAGAAAATAGTGCAAATATAAATTAATGTCACTCATGCAGTGTTTTATTGTGGGATCCACTAATTATTTATTGTTTATTTATATAATTCCTCAACAGTTACGTTTTTGTATGATTCAAACATTCCAACAGTCTTATGTTTACACATATTTATGTGACATGTCAGTCGTAGAATCGACATAGTGATACATGCGTCCCTCGCTATTATACTGCTATGATGCTGAAGAGGTTGGCAATTGACCAATGAAATGTTGATTTTTACAAAAGAATTTGACGAGGAGAAAACTTGTGTTTTTTTATTTGTGTTCTTTCATTTCAATCCACGAGGAGAAAACTTGTGTTTTTTCAGTAAGTTGTTTCATCGTGTTCACGATTTGCCGTATTTTTAATGTACAAAAATAATGATCTAGCATTCGCTAGTCAATCAGTTTAGGCAATAAGGACAACACTTTTTTGTGTGTCATTCGACAAGAAATTTGTCGATCGTCAAATTTTATTTTGCAACGTTTCGTCTAGCATGATTCTAGACCTCTTCAGGCTATAACAAACAAGTTTAGACATTGTAACAGTTTACCCTCGGGAGGCAGGTAACTTGTCCGGCGAGATGTCCGTTGACCTGTAAACGGGGAACAAGCAAAGGTGTGCCAAAAATAATCCACGCGATCATGTAAGGTATAAATAATAATTAGGCTTATTTATTAAAAAGAGCACCAGTCACAATAGTGACGCCTAAGAATATAGAATACAAGAAAGGTAAGAATTACAAATGTGCGATAATTGTTCGCTCGGCACGAAACATTCACCCGCACAATTATAACAACGGCAAAAGGCCACCACGGCTATTTCGGCAGATACGACGGTCGTGAGTTTGGGCTAGGCGGGGACAAGACCGAGAGAGACTGAGCGTGTTGAGAATACTATAATATGGCGCATATGCAGGAGAGAATCGAGAGACTTACATTCGTTGACTCCATGGTTTATTGGTGGTTGATTAGGCCTGACGAAGACTGCAAAAATAGCGCGAACAGACGAGAAGGCAGCCAGATGTTGATGATCTCCAGGACGGCAGACTCACTCTCACACACGCTGGCCATCGCAGGTCCCACACGAGAGGGGTCGGTAGCTCGAAGCTATTTCACGCGAGGTCCAACACAGAGTGTTCACTTCATCAACTCCTCGTCGGCTCGTCAGTCATCATAGGCCTCCCTTTCCACTTGACAGGCTTTCTCCTGCTCATAAGGCAGCACGCGCAAGACCCTTCTACGCACTTAGCTCTCTCTCTCTCTGCAAATTCGGCGCTTATCGATAAACTGGCGCCGATCCGCACTACCATTAGGCTCGCTTATTTTCGATCTCTCTCTCGGGCGGAAGGAATTTTAGGATATATTATACAAGGAAGGAGTACCGTGGGACCCTGTGCTGGACTACTTCCTTACAACATAAACATACAACACTCTTACAATCACTTTCTTATTAACGAGTACATACCATGTTGCGAGTCGATGTAATACTAAGACTAATTTAACAATATCAGGACTTATATTCAAAATTGACCGTATATAAACATATTTACAAAAATAGGCCACGATACGCTACGCTCAAACCTCGTGTATCTTCTCTTTTGTTAATAGCAGAGACGTTCTTTTTGATGTAAAACATTTCTGCGATGAGCCTTTTGAACCAATTATTTTCAGTATGCAGAATGCTGACGTTCTTGAAATCAAACTCATGTGCATGTTCCAATGAGTGCAGTCTCACTACTGATTTCGGATCTTTGTTGTTTTTGTGTTCACTGATACGTGTTTCGGCTCTACTACTGAACGTTATACACACGCCCTTATATGTTTATATGTATTAATCTACTTTACCGATACTGCTGGCGGAAGGTTAAGGGGCTATTCTACTTTATCCATTTCAAAAAATCGATTTTTTTTTTATTTCATTTTTTGAAAGTAAATGTCTTTGAAAATATTGTGTCAAATTTCAGAATGATCAAAGCCTTCTAAGTATACTCTTTGCAACGGCACGCATCTCTTAGTGCGCGTGTACGCTTGTACCAGTATAATACGCCTGGCAGCTACACCCCTTTTTTCGAATCTTGGCTCATTATATACATATAATCAGATGTTGTAACGTACTGTATAGGCTTATTATAAGCGCTGAGCACGTGGTTGTAGATGATTTTGAACTTTAATCAAAGTTTAGCTGCAAAGATGTTTAGGTGGCCACACGCAAAATAATAACGAGAGCTTCAACCATTGCGTGTGGATGATGGCACCAAAACATATTTTTTCCGGTGGTGTAATTGTTGAAATTGCAACCCAAATAGTTGCTTGTATCTTCAATGAAGGATTTTGCACCGTGCTAAAAATGATGGATGAGCTAAACTTAAAAATCAGAGCCTATGCCTCTACTTACGCTGAGAAGCGCGACGAGCAGCGCATACGTTTAGCGAACCGCCGTAGCACTGACTTGTCTCAGAAAGATAGAGCAAGCCGCAGAGACACCAGAATGTATGAAAATCAATTTCATGAAGAATCTGAAGGTCGTCTGTATAGCGCCGGTATCGCTGATTAATCGTAAGTATCAAATTTTTAACTATTCGAAAAAAAAACTTTGAACGCGTTTTTCTCAAAATGATGTTTTTCGATATGGTCCCAGTGATTTCTCAAAAACTACTGGATCGATTCGTCTGAAATTTTAACCACTTATTTGTTACATATATACGTATGGTTGGAACCAAAATTTTGTCAAAATTCAAATTTTTTCTATTTTTTTATAAGGAAAAACCGAGAAAAAAAAGGTCGTTTTTTATTCCATTTGCTCATACGGCCGCCATTTTGTTATTTTTGACCCAAAAATGAAAATTTTGGTCCCAACTATAGCCAACCATGCACTGAATAAAAGGCTTTTTTCATTTTGTGTTTCAGATGTTTCATTATTGCTGAATCAGTAGGACAGTGCGCACCTGTTTTTTTTCGTGCCTGCACACATGACTGCATTATACACATATATGTATAATAAAACTAATAAAAAAAATTTTTTTATTTACTTCAATATTACCTTTATCAACCCCAAAAAGATTTAGAATGATACCTGTCATAGATTGCTTAAAAAAAATTTGCGGAAAATACCTTTTTTTATGGCCGACAAAGTAGAATAGCCCCTTAAATAAGTCGGTATTGGATTTACAAAGTATAACATTTATTCCTTACTTTTGATATTGCGGGTACACTGGTTGGCGAAGGACGAGATGCACACACTGCACTACTAATATACACACTCTCTCTCACGCAATACCACACTCTGGATGTTCCGCTGGGCTGACACTTGGTGGTCACTGGTTGAACTGGCCGAGGGTTATCCGCGTTACGACTGGCTATCGACGGAGGCTATCTCGAGTACGTTGACGGTTGACGAAAGACGAAAGAGACGAGAAAGACGAAAGACCAAAGACTAAAAGAATGCTCCTGAGACTGAATTGCTCTGCGCTTATATATCCCGCCGTATCTGTGTCACTTGAGGACTTTGTTGTTCTCGAGCAACACCGTGGGTGCCGTCACGTCATTTATTTTTCCCCGATGCCCTACGGAATTTATGGCCCTCTTCAGCGGGTTACGCGCGGTCATCGTGCATCAAAGCGCGGCTTATGCGTAACTCCGGGTTACCTCGAATTTTGATAACATGCGTGAGCGTGCTAGCGGCCGTGCGACGACGGCCTAAGAGTCGCGGTGATCATTATCGTAAAGAAGCGACGAACCGCCAAAGACATCACCCGTGTAGATGTTTTGTCGCGATAGCGCGACACTTGTTTTCGGGTGCCTTGTGCTAATTTCGATTGCCCGTGCGCGCGATTCTTACTGATTCCACTGTACATGCCCCGATTGCGTGTGCCTATGAATCAGTTACATCGATTATGTAACATACGTTTCCTCAGTGCTCTCTTAGTTTCACCTACATATGTTGAATCGCATGACTTGCAATCAAATTTATACACAGAGTTTACACGGTCCAGCTTTTTCGTGTTGTCTTTTCCTAATACAATGATGTCGTTAAGCTTATTATTTATCGATGAAATGATTTTGATGCCGTATTTATTTAGTAAGAGCGATGTGTACCTGACGAAGTGCTGATTGTATGGTAACGTCAGACACAAGCGACTCTTATCACGAGAATCCAGCCCGTTCACAGATCGTAGATTATTTCTACAACGTATGCTTATTCTTCTTTTTTCCACAAATCTATCGATGAAGTGATCGGGATATGAATTCTTACGCAAGATGTCACGAACCACATGTAAATTACTTGTATGAAATCTTTTATCTGAGAGCATTAAGGCTCTGTCTACCAGATTGTACACCGTGTTAATTTTAAGATTTCTCGGGTGGTTAGAATTAAAATTCACTGTTCGTTGTGACGCTATATCTTTTCTGTACCAGTTGGTGACAATACGTGATCCAATCCTAATGAATTGCACGTCTAAGAAGTTCAGATGATTTTCGGTTTCAACTTCATGTGTGAACTTGATATGTGTATTTTGTTCATTAAAGATCTTCAAAATGGTGTCAACATGATTGATGTGTACACATGCGAAACCATCGTCGACATATCTGTACGAAAACAACGGAACGATGTCAAATTCATCTTTCAGTCTTCTCCAGCACTCCGACTCCAAATCAGCAAAAACCAAATCAGAGAAAGGACTGATATTAGATCCCATCGGAGAGCCGGCGATCTGCTTGTAATACTCTCCATTAAACGAAAAATACACGTTGTTAAACAAGAACTTCGTACACTCTATGACCTCCGCAAAGGGTATCTTTGAATTTTTACAAATCTCATTGTATCTGCGGTCTAAGCTTGATAAAACGTCCTCCAACATAACATTGGTGAACAAACGTGGTGGTGTGTTTTTTCATTTCTGAATATGTTCACTGCCATCAATACTAAATTACAGTGAAATCATGACGGTGTAATATAAAAATTAAAATGAATAAAAAATTCATGAATCAATTAAAGCTAATTAATATCTACTCATTATGTTTTCAAAATAGAATATTTTATTCATTTTGGATAATTTTTAATATAAAAGTTTACTTAATTGTATCTAAAAGTAATTAAAGTTTATATTATGTCTAAATTTTGTTTGCGATCATAACCATTTTTCTATTGCGACGGACAGCCTACCCCGGGTCGGTAATTCAGCTCGACTGCCGTGCACTTTATTTATGGGGGCCCACTTTACCTGACTCGAGTCTCAGAGGGGATATTGGGCCCGTCACCAGCACGGGCGAGCCGTGAGCCCGTTCACTCACCTTCCTTCGCTTAGTTCTGATACCTGAAATTCTCGAATAGGTCAAGCGAAATGAATTGACACGCGTTCCTTTACGATTAATTGATTTATCTTTATTTAAGGCCCACGAGGGCAAACGATAACAAATAATACGCGAATTACAATCTTCGGCTTACGATACGGCCCCGTAGCCGCTTACGCACGCGTTAGGCACTTTCCGATCGCCCACGAGGGCCGAGACTTGCTCGCACGTTACTATCGGCCCAGTGTCGTCGCTACGACACTCGCGTGGCCTCACTTACACTAACACACTTGCTCACACACACACACACACACGGGCGGCCCGGCAGCCTCGCCGACCAACGGCTTAGAAATACCTTACAATTACCCCCAAGTTCTTCGGCGCCTCGCTGCTGCACTGATGACCTCTTGTCGATGCTCTGGGTGTAGTCTTCTTGGCCCAACTACTACTGCTGCCCGCGTCCGGGCTTCGTTGTACCTCAACGTGTGTTGTCTTCGTTCAGCCTTCCAGTCCTCTTTCGGGCTCTGCGCACCTCACTCTTGCGATTCTGGCTGCCCGATCGGGCGAGTCTGCTCCAAGACGCCCTGCCCACCTGGGCTCCGATCTGACTCGTGTATCCAATTCCACACGGGCACTAACGGGCACTTGCTCACCCGCGTCACAACGACAACTTCAGCAATCACTTCCGCAATTTCAGCTTCACGCACTCGCTCGCGTTTTCCTGCGTCTTCCTATCACTCGGCTTTTCGCGTGGCCTCCTCACTCGCCAGCGTATTCTAATCTCCCTGCCTCGTAGCGAAAGGAATTCGCCCGGTGTCTGCTCGGCTCTTTTCTGTCCTTCTCGCACGTGTTGATACTGGGCCACGCTCCTGGCTTCACATCATCAGTCCGACGAGCCACTGCTTATCATCTACCTGAAAACGCGCGAGAGAAGGGAGACACACACGCACTCACTCATACATACGCGCGTGCGGCAGTCTCGGCGCGACGCATTTTCTGCGAGTGCTCGACTCGCTTACTGACGGCTTGTGCTCCGTCACACTATCGAAAAGAAAAAAGGGCTTATAGGACTAAATTGAGTCATGCAAACACTTGGCATTCTACGATAGGTAGCTTAGATGTGTCAAATACTTAGCGAAGAAGATCTATGGCCTTGTATCAATGTATCTAGCTATTTTATGGATCTAGCAGGTATTGTAAAAGGCTGATATGTCTGTCATCCAAAAAATAACTTTTTCCATTTTTACAACCTAATACTGTAAATAGAAAAATTGAAAATAAGTCAGCCCCCTTTTAACCTTTGAGCCCAATAGATCTAGCTGAGCGTAGAGAGCTTCATCATTACGTATCAGAAGACCTAAAAAATTTTTGTAAAGATTTAAAATTTTTAAAGTTTCTTCTTGTTAGTCGTGTTTAATTGTTCTAATCTCTTTATTTTATTTTTTTTGTTGTTGATAAAATTCGACTCGGATAACCTTCAATGGATTGCTGCATATATTTTTTCGTATATTGACATAGAAGCCAGAAACAATTTCAGATGAATAATAATAATTCAATTCTTCAATCTGAATAATAACTTTTATTTATTTTTACAGGTGAAAATAGTGAATTTAGAAAAAATTCCGATTTGTATAAAATGAGGGAATTGAACAATAAACTATCTTTGCAAATGAATTCCACAATAAAAAAAGATGTCAAGACAAAACTCAAATCCATGAATTTAGATATCATTCCTACAAGTGACTCGGAAGACATATTTTATGATTCTCACAAAATGTTAATGATTAAACCAGACATTAACAGGAGATTGAGTTGTGATAGTATAAGTACCAACGCTTCGGAAAGCGATTTTCCAAATTTGATGAATTATGATGTCTCTAGTTCACAATCGAATTTTAATTTACACTATGATCATACATCATTAGGCAAAAAATTTCCACAAAAATTAAAAAAAATCAAATCATGGGAAACATTTCCACGTTCAAAAAAGAAAAAAAACCGTTCAACGCTCAATACTGACATCTTAAGTAATATAAAAAAAGCCGATAGTTTTGAAGGTCATGAAGAAGCTGTTCGAACACTAGTAGCAGCAGTACAAGAAACTCGTTCACAAATAAGGAAAAATAATCAACAGAGTCTATACTATCAAAAAAGCAGAACTAATTAATTTTTTATGGAGCTTTCTTTCATTTAACCAATCTACTTTTTTTTATTTTACTTAAAAACTGATTATGACAATCAATAACAATTATAAATCAATGAAGAAAATCCTAATTATTTGATTTAAACGTCATTTTTGTTATAAGTAAGCAAGACATGTTTTTAAATAAAAACAATTTTAAATTAAAATTTTTCTTAGTTTAAAGTTTTTCCAAGTCTGATACAATCAATTCAACATGTTATCATTCATGAATAAACAACTTGATATCAACAACATGTAGGCAGTCATCTGTCAAGTAAGACAATCATTTTTTGACTCCCTTTTTTTATCGCAGGAAATGTTTTTACATAGTGCCAGTAATGTTTTTAACCCTTGAAAAAGTTTCCTGTAGATGTTTTTAACCCTTGAAAAAAGATCCTGTGAAATTCCTACATGAATCCTATAGGATTCATGTACTTTTACAGCTAGTTACAAATTTAGCGATTCGACTAAATAATGCCACGGTGTGTGGCACTGAGAGAGTTGATGTGAAATTAAAGATCGTACGAACTTACCTGTAAGTGAAGTGCGATCCTAATTACACGAAGGCTTCGCTCGAAGAGATTATACATATACTTGTAGCTTCCTGAGCTGCTCACCAGAGTTCACAACGCAATTTGATTTCTAAAATAACCGCCGACACGGGGCGCCCTGCGCCTCCTTGCCCGTGGGCCGTGCCGTATCCTCTCATACTTTTTGAGTATTGAATTTAAAAAAATAAAAAGAAAAGATTTGTTTGGGAATGGGAAAATTTATGGGCGGGAGTATAATCTCTTCGAGCGAAGCCTTCGTGTAATTAGGATCGCACTTCACTTACAGGTAAGTTCGTAAGATCTTTAATTACACTTCGTGCTTCGCTCTCGAGATTATACATATACTTGTAGATATTCAGAGTCTTTTTTTTTTTTTTTTTTTTTTTTTAATTAAAGCCGGAGGCTGAATGATTTATCTGAATATAATACTTTATTATCTTACTTACATAAAAAAATACATTACTTATTCATAACATTTATCATGAATGTGTTTTCATCCTTTTTATTTATTGATCTTTTATAATACTTGGCAAAAACCCTGGACCTCTCTGACCATCCTGCCGTATTTTTAATGGTTTCTATATATATACCCTTATCGTATGCTGCTGATGTCGATGCGTGTCTAGTTGAGTGTGCTTTAAATATTCCTGTATCAATACCAGACACCTTGAGCATCTTTTTTGTCCATCTTGCTAAGGTCTGAGACCCTACCGATACTCGTGGTTTTTTTAAGGATATAAATAAGTATTCTTTATCCTCTCTTAAATTTTCGGTTCTTTTCAGATATTCTTTAAGGCATTCAAACACGCATAATTTAGGCCTTGCCTCAAATTTGGGTAAGATCAGCTTTGGCTGACTTGCACCTGGCCTGGACGTTTTTATGATTTCTGTAATAAGAATAATTATCTTGTCTTCCGTTGAATGAATGTCTTTGATCTTAATTTTTGAGAAGGTCTGCATTCTTTGTGCGGTAGCCAGAGCTAATAGTATTAATGTTTTATAAGATAATTGTTCTAGGGATAGACTTTGATTTTCTTCCATTGATTCTATATACTTAAATACTGTTTGAACGTCCCAGGTCGAGGTGTATCAAGGCGCTGGTGGTCTCTTTCGATAGCATCCTTTCATAAATCTCTTAATTAATTTGTCTGTACCAATATCATTGTTTGATATTAATGATATCGCACTTCTATCGGTATTAAGTGCACTGTAGGAAAGACCCTCATTAAATCTTATTGTTAAAAAGGCTATTGCTTGTGCAGGATAAGGGCTATACGGATCTATGTTGTGTGCTTTAGTGAATCTGATCCACTTTTCAATCGATGACTTGTAATGATTCGTCGTACTCTTACTTAAGGAAGATAAAATGATATCTAGGGAGTCTTGTGATAATTTTTCATTTTCAAAGGCCTTCCTGATACTATTGTTGCCATCATGTAGAGAGTCCTGTACCTGGGATGATGTTTTTTCCTGCAGACAGAAAATAATAAATTTTTATTTGGTGGGAAGATTATAGGTTCTCCTTCAGTCATCTGTGTTAAGAGAGGAAACCATGTCTGGTTCCTCCAGACTGGCACTAATACAATGCCACGAGCTTTTTCTTGACTGATCTTTGCAAGGGTACGTGTTATCAATACAAATGGTGGGAAGGCATAAAAAAATAAGTTTTTCCATGAAAATGAAAAAGCATCTATTTGTGTTGCTTTTTTATCAGGGAACCTTGAGACGTATTTGAGGCACTTTTTATTCGAGGCTGTGGCAAAAAGGTCGATCTCGGGTTTCCCAAATGTTTGACTAATTTTAGAAAAAGCTCTGTCTGAGATTTCCCATTCAGCATCCAAGTTAGACAATCTAGACAGGCTGTCTGCTTCTGTATTTTCTTTAGATGGTATAAAGGAGGCTGTAAGCCAATTATCACGTTTTTCTGCATGTTGCCATATTCTCCTTGCTAAGTCATTGAATTTTTTAAACCTTACTCCTCCCATTCTATTTATGTAAGCGATTGCTGTTGAGTTATCAACTCTTAGGATTATTCGCGAGGATCTGAGTTGCTCTGTAAAACTTTCAATAGCATATAGTACAGTAAGCAACTCTTTATAATTTATGTGGTATGTTGATTGAACACTATTCCAGATGCCACATATTTTATTTTTTCCATCCGTGGCTCCCCAGCCTACATCTGATGCATCTGTAAATATAACTTTAACTGTTGGTCTATATCTGAAGATTTTCTTAGCTGTCATGAGGTTATCTTTCCACCACCGAAATTCCATCTTGATTTTATTGCAAATTATTATGTGACCCTTGTACGATCCTGCCGAGCTTCTAAGGGCCTGAATTTTCTTTCTTTCGAGCACCCTAGTGTATAACCATCCATATTGTACAGCAACACAGGCAGCTGTAAGTTAACCAATAATTTTTGCAAAGGATAGAATATCTATTTTTCTCATAAGTGAGATCTGTTCTATGTATGAGATAATATTCATCTTCCTGTTACGAGTCAATTCAAGGGTTCCTTCGACAGAGTCAATGATGACACCTAAGTACTTACATCTGGTACTTGGAATACAGCCTGTTTTCTTATTGTTGATGACAAAACCTAGACTCTCCAGTAATTTAATGGTTTCACTTGCGTTCTTGGCACATTCGTCATATGTCTTGCCAATGCAAAGTATATCATCCAGATATATAACTGAGAGATAACCCATACTCCTTAACCTCTGCATAATTGGTTTCATAATTTTTGTAAATACATATGGACTAGTAGAAAGTCCAAAAGGAAGGGATGAGAACTTGTAAAACTGTTTATCAAAGTTAAAACACAGATACTTCTGATCAGACTCACAAATTGGCACAGTCAGGTATGCGTCCTTCATGTCTATTGACAGCATATGATCATTTGGTCCAATTAAACTGACTGCTGTCTTTAAATCTTCTAGTTTGAAGTGCTGGGTTTTGATGAACTTATTTAAATTTTTTAGGTTTAGTATAAACCTAAACGTACCATCTGGCTTTGGTACCACAAAGTAATTGGAGAGAAAAAGGGCTTTCTCTTTATGAGTTTTCACTACAGCTCCTTTTTCCACTAATTTTTGAATAGCCCTTCTTATGTGTTGCTTTTCTGTTTCATCTTTTATTAATCTATTTTTAAAGCCTGTCTGATGAGGCTCCTTCTTAAAAGGAATTTTGTATCCTTTCACACACTGATTAATAAAAGAGCTATTGGAAATTTTATTCCAACTATCATAAAAAGAGGCCAAGCGACCACCAATATTAATACCTACATCATTTATTTGGATTATTTCCTTGGTGTTCTGCCCCGGCCTTGGTTTTGGTAAGCTCGTCTCTGGAAGCGTGTGCCTGACCCTCTGAAAAATAGCCGTTGTCTGCCCTGTTCGCCTGTATGTGAATTGCCCTGTGTGTTCGAATTTGGCCTGGGTTCGAACGGGCGCCTGAAGTTTCCCTGGTTCTTGGTTGACGATTTTTTGTGATCGAATAAGGCGTCAGACTCCTTCATGGCCTTAACTTCTTTATCAAGATCTAATCCAAACAGGTAAGAATCAATGTTGGATTTCTTTAGAATCTCCCTGATGCTCTTGGACTCGATAATTGGTATGATACAAGCACGTCGGGACTGTGATTGCTTGTACTGTGCTTGTGCAAGCAACTTTGCAGCATCCATTAATCTTTCAAGGAATGTATTTTGATCTAGTCCATCTTCATCTGCGTCGTTTACCATGGTTATTGCTGCGCTTAATGCAGTTAATGCCTCAGCTGTCAAGTCTTGCGCGTCAGCTCTATATGTATCTTTTTTTATCACCTTTTCATTCATCCTGGCTTTGATTTGAGGATTAAGCTTTGGAGTTTTGAATGCATCAGGGATTTCATATTTGTAGGTTAGCTCGCTACACTCAGTTTCAGGGAGTCCTTTTGTTGCGTAAAATTTTAGGCTTCTCAATACGTCAGAATGAATAGAGCTTCTCAGAGCTTTTGATTCATTTGGATCATCGCCTAGTGCTAATTTTAGTTCTTTTTTTAACGGCTTCTCCTTGACCGTATTATTATCCTGTTTAGGTGGATCTGCAACATATACATTTATAATTCGATTAAACGGCTGTGTGAGTGCACGAGCGCGTTTTCTTATATGCGTCTATTTTTACGCCGCAGTATGTGCAGGTTATAATCTCTTGCTTAGAGAATGGCTGTGCGAGCACACTAGCTCATTTCTTTGTTAACATGAGATATTTGCGATTTCGATTATATACGAGGCGGCTGCGTGATTACACTAGCTCGCTGTCTCAATCTATCGCCAAAATATTTATATTTCTTATTTTCAGCATTTTATGCATCTCCTTACTGTCCTGCGTAAGCAGGTCAAGGCCTGTTTGTCTACTCTTGTACGTACCTAGAGACACTTTCGGTGTTGCATCATCCATCTTATCCTCCTCCTCTGGTGTATCTTTCTTATGAGCTTCGACAGGGTCTTCAAGTGAAGATGACGAATCCGAGTCCTCATCGTCCTCTTGTGAGTCCGAGTCGGATTGACTCGTTTGTTCTTGTATAAGGTCGTCTAATTCTCTTCTCCTCCTCTTCAGTTCCTGTAGACTCATTTTTTCACCCGGTCTTTTCATTATTTCGCGGTTATGTTGCACGATGTGAATCCAGTGACAACGCAAAAAAGTATGAGAGGATACGGCACGGCCCACGGGCAAGGAGGCGCAGGGCGCCCCGTGTCGGCGGTTATTTTAGAAATCAAATTGCGTTGTGAACTCTGGTGAGCAGCTCAGGAAGCTACAAGTATATGTATAATCTCTTCGAGCGAAGCACGAAGTGTAATGCCACATATATATCAATAAATAAAAATCAATCTTGGATTCTTCGTTGTGACTTCCTGAACTCACGGTGAATTTCGGCCATTCATAATTAATATTTTTCCATCTTCTTTCTCTCAATTCGTTAGTGCACTCAAGGAATGCAAGTCGGAATGAAAGCAACAGCCGATCGGGTATAAGAACAGATGGAAAATAATCGTTTTTAATACAACTATGCATTAGTATAATGATTGCGCAACAATGTTTTATTCGTGAAATATGCAAGAAGTATTTTGAGATCTCATAAAAAATGTCAACTTACTCCACGAGCACTGCATCAACAACACCGTCGATACAACTTTTTACGTGGCTGATGCATTCCTGTCACCCTTCTGACCGCATCAGCATCTAAAACACACTAACGCAAAAGTTAATTTTAACATAGCGTACTAATAATTTGTTTTTCGTAACACTATTACTGAATAATTTTTTGCTAAATTTTAAGTACGACTTCTCTGCTACACGTCAAAACTCACGGTTATGATCTGAAATGTAAAAAAAACAACGTAAACATAAATAAACTATCATAACTGTGAATTTTGACGTGTAGCAGAAAAGTCGTGGCGTCGTACTTCAAGTTTAACAACAAATTATTCAGTGATAGTATTGTGAAAAACAAATAATTAGTGCGCCATGTTCAAATTAACATTTGTGTTGTGTGTTCTAGATACTGATGCGGTGGGGAGGGTGACAGGAATACATTAATCACGTAAAAAAATGTATCGACGGTGTCGTTGATGCAGTTGTTACAACTCTAATACAGAGCCTAACATACACACCGGAAGAAAAATCGTAAGTATGGTCTGCGCGTGTACGTAACCCACGGCTACGATTACTTTTCGAAGTCTCAGATTCAGCTATGACGAGGTGTGAGATTACGAGAGGCGTAGCGAGATGCTACGTTCAATGTACGCGAGCGGAGACTACGACGAATCGTAGCCTCAGACTGCGAACGTCGGATTGTTAGGCTACGATCTGTGTGAGCTCGTGGCAAGTCCGACTGGTCGTAGCGTCTGATTTCGAACGTCGGACCGTGAAGCTACGCTCTGTGTATGCATGTGACAAATATGATTGATCGTAGCGTAAGATTCTGATTATTATCGTTTACACGCTTTGTGTATATGGTAATAATGCCGCATATATAAATGAAGTATAATAAATAAATAAAAATTCAATAAAGTATGTTACGTATATAGCGATAGTGTTATGCGTATTGCATTTAATCAAAAGTATATACAAATTCTTCAACTTACTTTCAAGGGTTGAACGGAGAATTAAATAATCTAATAAAACGAAACGATATTAATTCACACAAATATTGTAAAATATTTTCGTTTCATGAAAAAGACCTATTATTTTATATTTTACAGCTAGCGGTTCGATTTACATATCGTATCTTGTAGATACAAATAATTTGTTATTTTTCTTATCATGAATGCAGGGTATCTTAAAATCGGAAAAAAAATTTGCTTCCACATATTGTTCAGATATAGGCTCACTAGCTATTATGTAGCCATGATAAAAATCATCGAACCTTATGGTTTTTAAATTTTGTACCATAAAATACAATTTGTCCTCTAATTTTACAATGTTACTGAGCTTGGAGATTGTGCTATTCCGTCTTCTTCGTCGATGCCATTGAAAAAAATTGTTCCTACTTGGAAAACTTTATCATTTACTATAGCATGATTTTCATCTTCAATATAATCTTGTTGATTGTCAACATATGTTTCTTTTTTAAAACGTAATGATAATTTTATTCTAGTACAAATTGACGTAGGAAGATTGACCGACGTAGAAGTCGTGAATTCATGCTAGTTACAATGTCCTTGAGTTCTGTGTGCTTCCTTTCGAAAGGCATGCCCCAAAAATGAATGACTGGTCCAATTTTAAGTAACAATCTTGGAATATGAGTAGCAAAGTGGAGCTTAGGCTTTAAATATTTAAATAGCTTGATATATAACTCATGGTGCTTCTTGATGTAGTCTTTGAGTAGATACGTTTCTGATTCAACTATTCTTGGCGATGTAACGATTCCGATTATTTTTCGCAAAATAATGTACAGTTCACAACATTTTTTATCATCTGGTATTAAGTCTCTTATCATAAGACCTAAATAGCGGGCAAGACAAAGCATTTGTGATGCCGATTGTTTTAGTTTTATTTTTGTATGTGTACCTAATATTGATACAGCAACTTTATCAGCTACTTCAATACTTATTGGCCGAGGTTTGTTCGAGTTTTCAATACCACAGTAGTCAACATTTTCTATTCTCTCATTTACTTTTGAAAGAGGAATTTTTTTTTCAACAATTATTAAAACCGTCAGGATTTTTGATATTGATTGATTCAGCAAAAATCGTGCATAATATCGACTATTTGATTTGTAGCAATGTGAAAATTGTCTATTTCGTTAAATACACACTTTTACTTTATTCCTCCGGTTGTATTACCTAAATCTTCTTCATAATTTAACTCACTTCGTAAAAGTTCCGGAATTTCTTCGGTAAGTTATCGAGCCTCCTCTCTAGTAGCTCTGCACGATCTACACCAATAACCTTTCAGTGAATTAAAACCTTGATTGAAACCACAGCTACTATTTAAGCCCAAATTATCACCTGTTATGAGAACAGATGCAAAAAATACTTTTTGAACTTTATCATTAATCTGAAGACTTAAGCCTTTCCTTGACAGAGTATTCAAATCTCTAATTTCGGCTGAAAAAACTACGTTGCCGAAACATTCTCTGTACTTGGAGTAAAAAACTGATGACACAAGAATGTTCTTCAATTACGAACTGAAGGGAAGAAAGGGCATAGACATATAAATTCCACCTAATTTTTGTTCTCCAGCATGAGATCCAAGACCGTTCCCTGGCTCAAAGTCATCAAAAAATTCAACAAGAGGTAATGTCATGTTTGGTTTATTTAAATTTTCATATTTTGTCTTCCACAAACTTCCTTGCATAACGTTTGATATTACTTTTGTTTCCTTTCTCAACGTTTCAATATAAGCCATACTTTTTTCAAAAACTTCTGTCAACTTCAAAAAAACTTTCAACGAATTCTCTAAGGGAATATGTGCAATTTTTTTCTCTTCAGTCAGTACTTTCGATGATGAATCATCCATTGAACTTTGCTCACCGACTTTAACATTCTCATGATCTTTAATAATATTTATTTTTCGAATACATTTTAAATCTCTGATACTTTAATAGAAAGTTTTGAAGTGGAGACTTATTTTCTGATAGGATTACACTCAAATTACCTATAAAATTATCATCAATTTTAGAGGTACTGTTCTGAACAATGTCCGTAACTTTGCTTTTCAATAGAGGAACATATACTTTGCTTATCCAGTTATTGAAAGTTCGAATAATTTGATCTATAACATTACAGGGTATCATTTCTTGATTATACAAAAATAAGGTCAGTTTTATTGTTTCATTTAAAAAGGTGTTTTCGTTCATATCTGCATATTTTATTAAAAAATCCATATCGTTAGAGATGAGAAATTTTACAAACAATTAAATATGAAAAAAATTAATAATTATCACAACTTTTCTTATGCTATAAACAAGCTATAAACTATCAACGTATAATCTAATTATAAGCTAGGTAATGAACTTATAGAAAAATTTTAATCAAGTGGCTTTTTTTTTTCTGGACTTCGCTGCAACCTTCCGAATTTTTGGTGGTTTTACAATATGTTTATCAAGTTTCGATACAAAAGTACTTATCGAATTATATACACTCATCTTCGGAGTTTTATTAAAAAAGTATTATTCTACAAACTGCCACACAAGAGTTGCAGCAGCAGGGAAATCTTTTTTAAGGACAGTTGCTAATTTATAGCACGCTTCTACAGCCGAAAACCCTGATTTACTGCCTACAAATTCATAAGTGAAATCATTTATAGCAATGTAGGATTTTTTTATCAAATCCAACGATGTACCACAAACAACAATACAAAATGTCGGGGTTATTTTGTATTTGGTATAGATCACTTTAACCTTTATTTGATACACTGGGGTTCGATGTACCCCACGCTTTTTCTATGTTTATTTAAAGTATCTAAATCTAAAAATTCTGACCTGGCGTGCCATCTGGATTTGATTCGAAGGTACTACTTTGATTTCAGGCTATGGGAGAAAGTCTTAGACCGTTATTCTCGTTTCAACTGTCAAGTGAAGTTGAGTGGTCTCGCCTGTACCCCAGTGTGACAAGTACGTTTGAAAGTAAGGGATTTTTATGAGTTTATTTCCGGTTATTTTTAACGTAAAAATTAAAATTTTCAAGTAAAAATATTGTTTTTCAAGTGTCTAATTTTTTTTTCGTCAATGTGTGATGTTTTATCCGTATTTCAGATGGCTTATAATTTACGACCTCGCCGAATAATCGAAGAACTGCTCGAAAATAAAGAGTCTGGCGAGGAAGTTTTTGAGCAACCTGATGATGCCTCAAGCTCTAATGATAGTGAAGCTTTTTCAGCAGGTGAGGAAGACAATGATGTCGAAATGGAAGGCGTTAGTCTTAACAAACGCCTAAACAATTCTCGTGCACGAAGACGGCCGATAACCAAGGTACAGGGAAAAAATGGCTTCCACTGGGATACAACTATGTCTTCTCGAAGATCAGGTATTGTAACATATCCCCTCCTTCTTTTTGTTTATTTATACATTTATTATTTCTATACGATTCTTGCTATACTACGTGATGTATATTACACTTCGTAAATGGACACTAAAAGTAAATAGAAATTTATCGTCTATTATTTTTTTTAGATCGTTTATCTGAAATTTTGCCTGAAATAGTTCCTGGCCCAGCTGGTGACGCTGAACATGCGTGTACGATTGAAGAGTTTTGGAGTTGTCTGTTTGATGGAAATATGATAGATATTCTAGTACAAAATACCAACCAAAAAATTGAGCAAGAGTCTTTGGAACTTGTCGTCGAAGATAGAATAGAATAATATCATCATCACACGGACGAGATCGAAATAAAGGCCTTCATTGGATTGCTTTATTATACTGGTCTGTGAAAGTCTACTTCGCTTAACGACAATCGATTATGGGATGAGAAAAATGGCATAACATTCTATAGATGTATGTTTCCGAGAAGTCGGTTCACTTTTTTGACCAAATGTTTACGTTTTGATGATAGTGAAACGAGAAACAAAAATGATCGATTTGCTGCGATTCGTTCGTTTTGGGATATTTTTATTAAAAATTGTAAATCTAATTATACGCCAAGCAACCAATGTACTGTTGACGAGCAGTTAAGTTTCCGGGGACGTTGTCTTTTTAGAGTGTACATGAAGGATAAGCCAGACAAGTATGGACTAAAAATTATTAGTCTAAATGATGCCAAAACTGCATACATGATAAATGCAGTTCCATCTTTAGCCAAAAGTCTGAGATAACGGAAAGAGATGAAGCAATACCAATTACCAGAGTACTATTTTCGGTTGGTTTGTGAACCTATTTACAACAGTAATCGTGCTTCGAAGTTTGCTCATACAAATGAGTTAACTCTTCTTTCTTTCGCTCCAAAAAAAAAGTAATAAAGTTGTCCTCATTGAATCATCTCACATGCAAATAAGAAATATAACAGATGAAAAACCAGACATAGTGAGATAATATAATTTGAATAAAGGAGGTACAGACACATTTGACAAGTTTTGTCATTCATATACTACGGCTGGAAGAACCAACAGGTGGCCCATGCGATATTTCTTTGGTATTTTGGACCAAGCGATTGTCAACGCAAGAATTTTGTACGCATGCAAGTTAAAAAATGATAACAAAAGTTACAAAGTAACTGATATTGAATGCCTTGAAAAGTTGCATCTTTTCCTGGCAAAACCGTATTTAGAGAGACGGTACGCTACCGTTACACTGCAACTGGATATACGGCTTGGGATTGCAGGTATTTGAAATAAGGGTGTTAAAGGATCTAACAGTTTAATAAATGTAGACCTGGAGGCGCCCCAACGATGTGTGAGTTGCACCAGAAAGGAGGACAGAAAAAGTAGGAAAGGTTGTTCATCCTATGCAACGATTGTTCAAGGAACTGAACTTTTATTATTATTATTATTATTATCATTGTTAAAACTTTTTAATAACTTGACTTTAAAATATGTAACTTATTCTGTTTACTCCATATAAAAAAAAACATTGTTTATTGGTATACATCATAACATATGGGATTTTTCGAGAAATTTGATTTTTCATTCTCTGGAATAAATACCTTTTTTGGAATGTAGCATATGTAACTATTTTTTTCTTAAAGTGGTATATCTAAAGATAATTCCCCTAAATTTTTAGCCATTTTTATCAAAAATTAAAAAAGTTAGACATTTTAATCAATTTTAGTCGTTTTTTCGACTTTTTTAGATATTTCGTATTTTTAAACATATTTACTGTTAATATATCAGTACCAACGGTATACAGTTTTCAAAATCAAGATATAAGAAACTTGTAAACAAAATTTCAGGCAAAAATATTCAATAGATCGGTTTTCATAAGGATTTTTTCGTTAGGGTTCAGAAAACCCCAGTGTGTCAAGAACGCTATACCAGGGAAGTGTGTCAAATAAAGGTTGAAATCGTGTATTTTTTTGTAACATCTGCTTTATGCTTTTCTGTATCTGCGGGATCTACCTATATAATAAAAAACCGGTATTAATCGGATTTTAAAACAGATATTAAGTACTGCCAACAAATTTTGTGTACATCTTGCACTTTATCTCATATTATATAATATAGAATAGAAAACGTCGTAAAATGCATTTTTTTTATATAAATTCCAGCTTGGATCCCACTGGAAGTTGTTCTCAAGAAAAGAAAAAGGTTAAAACTTCAGATAAACAATGCAAGGAATGGTAATTTTTAGGTTTACGTACGAATATTGTGGGGTTGACACAAATATTAAAATTTCATGTGATTTACTCATATCGTAATTATTATAATAATGAATGATTCCGGTAGGTATGAATAAATTGAATAATGTACGCAAAACTTTTTCACTTGGCCAAAAACAATCATGTTTACTCACTGTGCTGTGTTGTATGAAAGATCGTCCGACTGCCAATTGTAAGTACCTGTTCGACTTAAAAAGTAATATCTCTCTCTTCGCACACTGAGCGGAGCAACGGCTCGCCGAGATCATAGTCGTGCACGCGTATTCTATCTTTGGCATAAGCCAGCTTAATCTATTGCTGTATTTATTCACATAGGCCATTGCCTGATTCAATTCTAATTATTTTGTGTGTCCTTAGCTTTAATATTAAATAAATCGATTTATTGTAAAATAACAAGCACGACTATTCCCTCAGCTGAATTCAATCTGCTCCTACGTCCCACGGATCCTACTGTAACATCCGAATTAACAGATATTACATAGTTATATATATTTATTCTTTTCCACAGAAGTGGTTAGGAGTTTATTTGAAATAATGATATGTTGACAAAGTTATATAATTTTTAAAAGACTCACATTGATTTATTCGTACTTGATTTTATCACACACACACACACGTTTTACTGGCCTCCTCTTAGCTCGGTGATGTCCCTCTCGTACGCTGCCCCGGACGATGGAGAACCAAAATGATCTTCAGAGGAGTTGAATCACTTGAACGCCTCGCGTAAATAGCAATGAATTTACTTCTCACAAACTATTCGCACTTTAACTTTTCAAAGATGATTCTAGAGCTTGACTTAGATTTTCGTAGGATTTTAATGTATCGACACTTACACGAGCTGTGTACGGGTCG